>NC_089844.1:68474519-68774519 GCF_035609145.1 Eleutherodactylus coqui | reverse complement strand
GTGAGCCTGAGGTACCATACAGACCAGTTCTGGGAATTGTCACACTGTCTGTCAGAGGAGGACGCCCTCTAGACATCCCAGGCGGGACCGGTGACAGTGGGTTGCAAACCCAGAAAGTTATGAATGGACTGTATGATATGCTGTGATGCTGCTGTGCTGATAAATAAATGCTGGCAGGCGTCGGAATTAAAAGAAAAGCAAGCCTCTTGGAGCCTATCTACATGTGTGGTGCCTGTTTTTCGATCCGAGAGGTCGGCGATCTAGAGATGCGAGTAAACCCTCCACATTGCCACAGTACACAAAAAATCCCTGCAAGAATGTCCCATTGATTTCTCCTGCCTTCGTGAGTAAATACACGTCTCATGCGTATTCACTGCTTATTTACACAATCCCATTACCTTTTTAATGGGCAAATTTTCTATCCGTAATATGGTCCAAAATAAAAACATGGTGGAATTTTTTTTTTTACTTTTGTGTGTGAAATGCACATCTGAATCCCCCAATGGTGTGTAATCTGTCCATGATACACATGTAACACAGAGCACAAATACACCCATGTGAATGAGCAATTATAAATGGCACTTTTAAAGGCAGCCATAATGCTGATGTGGCCCCCGGTGAATATGAGTCTACCGCCCTTGATCTGTGGCACGTTGAGCAAAGCAGAAAATGAGTGCACTGCTATATAAATTATGACAAGATGGATACGCAGGGTGCTACATTTGTGTCTATAAGACACAAAATTGGAGGAAGTAACACAAGAGCTTGTGCATACCAATGAAAACCATTATGATTTTATTAGCAAAGAGGCCACAGACAATTTGACCCCTTAGTGACCACCCATACGTGTTTTCACTTCCTTGGTGTCTGGGCTTTAATCTACAGGGCCGTAAAAACACACTGGCCCTGTAGACTAAAGCCCCGGTATTCTCTGAGTGTGAGTGACAGCTACCGTCTGTCGGAGGTAGCCGAGAGCCTGGAGCTGTCATGGATGGCCTCGGTGTGTGACCCCCAGTCACACAATCGCCATTAAAGGGGTTGTCCTGCAAAAGCAAGTGAAGTTAAACACTTCTGTATGGCCATATAAATGCACTTTGTAATATACATCGTGCATTAAATATTGGCCATACAGAAGTTATATACTTACCTACAGGGGGTCCCCCCCCTGTGTTGGCATCCCCGTCTCCATGGCGCCGACCGAATCCTTCTCCTTGATTAGACGCACTTGCGCAGTCTGCCCTCTTCTGTCCCGTTGAATCCGGCTGCTCCAGCGTGCTCGCGCCGCACAGCTGGTCTGCGCATGCGCAGACAACCTGTGCGGCGCGAGCACGCTGGAGCGACCCCATTCAACGAGACAGAAGAGGCAGACTGCGCAAGCGCGTCTAATCAATAAAAAAATAAAAAAGTTTGTGTCATCTCTCCTAACAGATCGGATTCATGAGGGGAGATGAAATTACTCACCTCCGGCCTCCTCGACGAACTGGTCCTGCAAGGACCTACCACCGGCTTCTGTACATGTGCGCCAAAGGCAAAATGTCAGGCGCGTGCGCAGAAGGCTGGAAAGCCCGGGAAATTTAAAATCTCCCTACTTCTGGCTAGCAAAAGTAGCCGAGAGTGAGGGGATGTCAATGGGGGCCGCAGTATGCAATCCCGGGTCACATGATTGCCGTTATCCAATTATAAAGTCAATCATGGAAAGTTAAAAGAAAAACAAAAGTTGAAGTTTAATCTTACACCCCATTCCTGCCGCGGAAGTTAAGAAATACCCCCCCCCCCCCCCCCCCAAAAAAAAGTGTTTGGTTTGCAGCAAGCATGGGAGGAGGAGGGATACCCAGTTTTATTGCCCCATGTGCTTGGTCTAACCAGGCCTCTGTAATTACCCCTGTCTTGAGATGGGGGGGGGGATTCTTTTTAGTGAGTCAATTTTTTTTCTGGGGCCTGGAATGTATTCAGTTGTGTCCTGAAATCCAATCGGTGTGCCCTCTATTATATTCCTAGCCATGTGTCCTGTAAGTAGATTGAGGCTACAATGGGGGTATTGCTAAACACAGGACTAGTGCTATAAAATTTTGGGGGTATCACCCCAGTTTTGTCTGCTTGAAACAAAACTGTCATGAGTGACATATTTGTGGAAAAAATTACACTTTATTTTTCGCCTGCTTTTATAAGAAATTTGCAAAAAAAAAAATGGGGTCAGAATGCTCAGTACACCCCTAGTAAAATGGGCTAAGGTGTCTAGATTTCAAGATGGGGTCACTAGTGGGAGGTGTTCTATCATTTTGACAGCTTGATGGCTCTACAAGTGGGCAATGGGGCCTGGAATGTATTCAGTTGTGCTCTGAAAGCCAAAGAGTGTTCCCTCCATTACAGGCCTAGCCATGTGTCCTGTAAGTAGATTAGGACCACAATGGATATGTTTCTGAACACAGGAAAAACAAGGGTATCCATTTTGGGGTGCAAATCCTCATTTTCATGTGCACTATAGAAAAAAAACTGTCTGTAAAATGACATATTTGCAAGAATAGGTGCAAATATAGGTGTATTTTTAAAAATGGGGTCATTTGTGGAGGTATCTATCATCCTGATACCTATGAGTCTTTGCCATCTTGGCTTGGTGCAGGAAAACAGTGTTCCTCAAAATTTTACTAATTAATGTTAAATGTGTATGTCTCCTAAATGGTTAAAAAAACAAAAGTTTTTCAAATTTGTTTCCAGAATAAAGTAAACAAAAATATCTTATCAAAAATTTGTACAGTAGGTTTGCACATATTTGACATATTGCAGTTGAAAATGTGAAAAAAAAAATATTATTTTTTTTCTAAAGGTTTCCGATTTGGGTGCTTTTAAGAAATATACATTAATTCTATCGGTCTATTTTAACCACCTAAATAAAGTAAGATATATGGGGCAAAAAACAATGTGAGAAACACTTGGATATGCAAAACCTTTACAGAGTTATTCTATGTTAAAGTGACACATGCCAGATTTCCAAAATTTGGCCTGCTCATTAAGGAGCAAACAGGCTTGGTCACTAAGGAGTTAAAAACATAAAATGCCTGAAAACGTTCACATGGTAAACATATAATATACATTTAATCAGAAATGCATTTTATTGTATACTGGTCCCATAGGACAAAAGTCAAACAAATGCAAAAAAGCAGAATGTAAGCAGTACTCACTAAATTGCTAACTAAGAAGTATCCAAAAGTGCATCTAAGGAGCGATAACCCAGTGTAGAATTCCAGTGCTAAGCAAAAGAGCAAAGTGCTGCCAGGGAGCCAAGGTCTCAAATATGGAGCACAGGGCTGTGGGTAATGCTGGGACTCGAAAATAGGCCATTGCTCATTAGATGTCACATTTAGAGATGAGCGAACGTACTCGTTTACAGCAATTACTCGTTCGAGCATTGCTTTTTTCGAGTAACTGCCTAATCGGGCGAACAGATTTGGGGGGCGCCGGGGGTTGCGGAGTGGGGGGTGGGGGGGAGAGAGAGCTCCACCCCGCCGACCCCCGAATCTTTTTGCCCAAGTAGGCACTTACTTGAAAAAAAGCGATGCTCGATCGAGTAATTGTCCTAAACGAGCGCGTTCGCTCATCTCTAGTCACATTGCATTGTACTTCCGGATCTTTCCTAGTTTGCACTTTAGTGAGTACTGGTTCCATTACGCTTTTTTGCATTTGTGACTCCTATCGGTTATTGTATATTAGCCCTATAGAACGTCTTTGGTTGATTTTTCTATAAGGTTACTATATTTTGTGAGGGAGCTCCCTCTGATTCTGATGACTTGTATACATAATATACACAAGAATCTTCTACTCATGTACACAAATTCTGTCTCCCTTCTATTAGGCCCAATGCACACGGGCGGACTTTTGCTGCGGAATCCGGAGTGGTTGTCCGCCTCTGGAATCCGGAGCAATAACCCTCCATAGCATGCAATGCAAAAAAGATTCTTCACGCACACGAGCGGAAACCAATTGCGGTTTCTGCTCACGGATGAAAAATCGCAGCATGCTCTATTTTCCTGCAGTTCCTGCAAGGACGGCTTCCATTGAAGTCAATGCAAGCTGTCCAACCAGCGGCCCGTCAGCAAGTGACATTGTGGTCAGGCTGCAGATTTCATGGGAAAAGCAGGAGATGAAACATAAAAATCTCTACTGCACATGTTCGACAGCGAGCCGTGCAGACCATTCGCAGTACAGAGAACCCGGAAGAAGAGAGGTCCACGTGGACGCTGCTGCCTGCACACACAGTTAAGCAGTGTCACCCGCCACCGGATTCCGTGCGTGCCGTGTGCAGGAGGCCTAAGATTGGTGGTTCTGAACCCTTTTCAAACATTTTATCCTTTTTTAAAATTGTTTTTAAATAGTTTTTTGCAAAGAAAATCGCCTACTTCTTCTTGTAGTGTTGCACAACCAGTTGTGTGTCGTACTACGAGATGTAGAGTCCTGCCCTTGTCGAATCCTCACATAACCATCAGCAGACTGTGATCCCCTGGGAGTAAGCAGTAAAAGTTTCCATTGAACAACCGAAAGCGCAGATCATGAAAACCTTGAATAGTTTTATTTGCTATTACCAAAACAGGCCATTTCCTAATCTGTATCCGTTACTCCAGGGCCGCTCCACTGCCCCCGAGCCGGAATGAATGGTGGATTTCCTTCAGCTACCGGTGCAGAAGACAAAAAAATGAAGTCCAAGAATCCTTCCGATGCCGATGACTCTCCTGCCTCTGTCTCTTCCTGAAGCTCGGGAGAAGAGCTTTAGGTGTTCATATACTTTGTAACAGTCCTGCTATGCAAAGGCAGCTTGTGTCAGACTTTCATGACCTCGAAGCATTTGTTGGACCCTGTAGATGGATTCCGCTGCACTTTATATAATACTGTAAGAGCAAACTTTGAAGTGAGTTTAATCTTTGTACAGTTTATTTGCAAAAGTATTTTCCTACTAACCCTTCACGGTCTGAATGTGCATTCTTGATCAAACAGCTGTATAACATGTAGAATATGCAATTAATATTGTTTTCTTTTAACGCGCAACAACCTGACAGGTTATAACACATGCTTTGTATGTTAGTAGTTTACAAAGACTCGGAAGCCAAAACCATTGGAATTATAGGGGCGCTCTTCTTCTGTAAGGTTTCCTCTCCTATATCTTGTTTACCCATATGAATGTGGTTTCTGTTCCTTCTGTTCTTTGGGAGGGGGACTATACAGAATGAAGGACCTCACATGTTCACACCACATTACTGCCATCAGATTAAAAAAAAAAAAGGAAAAATGCAACTTAAAAAGAGTGTCCAACTGTAAACTATTGATGGCCTAGCCTCAGGGCAAGTCATCAATAGTTGATCAGCAAGGGTCTATTGCAGAAGTCCACCACTGATTAGCTGTTTGCCAGGCCATTGAAATGTATGGAAACTAGGCCTGCAATACCAAATCTGGCCACTACAGTAAGAACAGAGCTGCAGAAATCAGCTGAGTGCTTTAGCTTGCTGGCTTTGGTGAACAGCTGTTCTGCCGGAGTCCTGTGGGGCTGACTCCTCCAAGCTACTATTGATGACCTGCCCTAAGGATAGTTTACAATCGGCCAACCACTGTAAACTGTCAAAAAGATGTAAAGTTGGAATGTGTTTGTCAGTTCGATAGTCATTGTCAAAAAAAACTTCAAGCACCTAGGAAGTCCCATATATGTTCTGCTAGTAATAAATCTGGCAACTGGGCAGGCCACGGAAGTGTGGCAGCAGGGTGTGTGCGGCCGGGGATTATCCTGCTGGAAAATGCCTCTTGGAAGCCACCATGAGTGGAAAACATGTGGCTGCAGGATGTTCTCAGCACATGCTGAGCTGTCGTTGTCTTTCGTACCACCACTAGGGGCGACTCCAAAGCCATCACAACAGTAGTGGGACAGGTTGCTGCACACATTTGTCGTGGACTTTAAAAAAGAAAAAAAAAGAACTCCCTAAAGAGGTTGTCAAGTCGGCGGAGGACCCTAAAAGGGTGGCCTGTATTAAAAGAAAAAGCTGGCTTGCACCCAGAGTCCCCTCCCCTGACCTCAATTTGCTTCCACGAAGTAACTTCAAGCACTTCTTTACAGCAGTCACAAGCTTAGACAGCATGTGACCATACAACCTGGAAGGAGGTACAGATGAGAAGGGACCAGGGTGGTGGGGGACTTCAGTAAGTAGAACTTCTTGTTTTACTGCAGCACACCCAATTAGGGTTTCCTTCACTGGACAGCCCCTTTTACGATGCAGTCAAAAATGTATCCAATGATGTGGCAAAAAGCTTGTACCTGCGCCATAGAGGTGTATGACTACTATGCAGTATACATCTGGATCCTTGTGTTTTCTTCCAGATTTATACTACTGCATCTGTGGCAAAATGTGGTGTGAATAGAGCCTTAAGGCCCATTTAGACACAACCATTCTCACTGGAAATTCGCTCAAAGCCGTCTTTTGAGCGATAACCGGTGCGTCTAAATGCACGGACGTCGTGCAGTTTTCGTGCACTATTCGTTCATCGCTCAATTCTAGTTTTCTAGAATTGAGCGATGAACTCTTATCAGCGGTGCAGGCTGTGATAACAGGCGGCAGCGCTGATGAGATTCTTTCAGCTCTTGTCCAGCTGGTAGTTCACAGCGGGACGCGAGCTGTAAGCGCGGAGAACAATGCAGCTGTTTGCTTATGCAAAACAGCTGTATTGTTTCCCGAGCGATAGTGGCGGTGTCCTGCTCTGCCTGGATAGCTCTTTAGCGGCTAGTTAGCTACTATAGACTATGCAAAGCTGATCGCTCAAAACTGTCACTCAAACTGTTGTTTGAGCGATCATCTTTCAGTGTAAATGGGGTCTTAGACACTTATTTCTCAAAGACCTTGTATGCAAGGCATATAAATATTCAGCTGTTAAAGTAATAGCCCTAGCAATGATAAAGGCAAAAATCCAAATTGAAAACCTCTTATTGCCCCTGTGCTGATGTGGCCCTCATTCTTATAAGGGTTGTCCAGTTGTAAATTAATCATAGCATATCCTCAGGATAGACATCAGTAGATCAGTGTGTGTGTGTGTGTGTGTGTGTGTGTGTGTGTGTGTGTGTGTGTGTGTGTGTGTGTGGGGGGGGGGGGGGGTCTGTCACCTGGGATCTCTGCCAATCAGCACTTTCTCTGAGCTTGTTGCTCTTGTGCATTGAGCAGGAAGCAGACAGCTCCATTCTCACTGCAGTGGTCAGGCTTGGTATTATAGGCCAAGTTCTCATTGAAGTGAATGGCCTGTAATATCATGTCTGACCACTGTAGAAATCGACTAATTGCAGAGTGGCCTGGCCCAGAGCACAGCTGATTGGTAGGAAACCCAGGCAGCGGCCCCCTGTTCATATCCTTAGGACAGGTCAGCAGCAGTGTGTCTTTAATAGTTTACAACTGGGTAACCCCCTTAAACTATGTTTGTCATATATGCTGGGAACATCCCCCAGTGTATGTAACTATTACCTGTACCGTTACAAGAGTTGCCTCTTAACTCACATTGTAAAAAGATGTATACTGAGCAAATATGCGTTTCATCACAACCAGAATGTACGTCAAAGGAGGCTCTACTGGCATGCATCGTGGTGTGTATGTTGAATGTAGTGTGCAATTGGGTCTACACATAGCTTTACAGGGGCATGTCGAAAAATGTCATTAAATGGGGTCTGTAAGCAGGGAACTCCCCCCCCCCCCCCCCTCCCCCCCCCCACCCATCTTGAACAAAATCAAAATGAGGGCTGCAACTGCAGAAGTACAGAGGTTGCAGTTCCCTCCTCAGGGCCTGCGTGGCCTTCCTGCCACATAAGAGGAGATGTACAATAAATGATAACTTGAGGAGTCCCATCGGGTCAAGTCACACCTCTGCCATAAGTTACTGAGTTAAAGGGCCCATAGTATTTATTTCCATGATAAGATACTTCTGTGGAACTCCCAAACTACTTCAGAGATAGTTGGAGATCTCTCCCAAGTTCTGGGCAACCTGCATATTGTGAAATGGCTCCTTCCAGCATACAAAAGTTCTCGAGTCTGACTGTAGCGTTAGCGTAGACTCACACGTGGGGTGATCTTATACTGCAAGCAGACCTACTGCAAAATCCATATATTTTTTTACATCTGCATTTTGATGTAGATTTCACCCTTTTGCACTGCAAAGAGTCAAATCCTCATGGAACCTGCATCAAAATGCACTTGTAAGACCTGTAATAAGGCAGTATTATTACAACTGCATCCTACGTAATATTCTCATGGACAATAGACAATGGACAATAGACATGTAGAGCGCTTTCTGGTGACTCCAGCACTGTATGAGAGAAGGAATAACTTACTAACAGTACAGAATCCCTCCGTTTAGATCTTTCTATTGGCTCCGGCCAGGGGTTCCATCAGGGTGTCTGTTTAAAATCATGAAAATGGAACCCCTTGGCTGAACATGTCTCCACCGTTATTGCAAAGTGCTGAAATGTATTATTTGTGCGACAATCACCCTATATAAAAATTGAAATTGAGACCAGTAGGTCTCCGCTTTGGCAGGGTTGACTGGAAATAATAGTGCAGTCCACCATGCTATGCTTTCTTTGCAATGCCGGAAATGAACGGAAACCTCCCAAAACAGATGCCTACTGGTCTCCGTTTCAGTACTTTTCGTAACGATGGAGAGCGAGGTTTCATCTAGGGGTGCAGTTTTCGAGATTCCAAATGGAACCCCTGGACGAAACCAATAATGAGATCTGAACTTTCTATTTTCCCCCATTGAATGTGTTGTCTCATCTGGGTATCTTCTCGAACTAGCCTGCTTTCACACGTCTTTACGCTGCACGCCCAAACCGTATGCATTTAACTTTTTGGCCTCCTATCTCCTACAGGTGAAACAAGCGCTTTCAATTTGTTTCCCTTGTAGTAGCCATATGGCCAAAAACCACATTGTAAAATGTGTGCAGTGAAAGCACATGTAGTAGCAATCCGCTGATCACTGTGGGTCTGGCACATGAAGCCCCTGGTGATACCGGCTGGGGGGGGCAGTCACACGGTTCTCCTGCAGCGAAGGAGGAGTAGAACACCACATCTGTACAAACAAATGGGCCTTTAGTTGGGCTGAGTTCTCCAGAGTTAAGGCACCCTTATATGGGATGACTGTAAGCACCCGACAGTACCCATTATCGCTCCTGTGCATTCAGAGAATAGAGGCGGAGTGCGTTTGAGATGTCTGCCAGGCGTCCACCTCTATTCACTGCAAGCAGGTAGTCGTTTATAGATTAAGGACCATCTAACATGGGCCCATAGTCCTTTGGCTTTTAGGGAAGTTAAAAAAGCAAGTGACTGCGGTAGGCGTGTGATTTCTCGCTCCGGGCCCCATCCGTGGCTTCATATACACAGAATGACTATCATCTGAATTGGCTGTTTCTAGTGGTTATTTGTGCCATAATCGCCCCGTATAAAGGTAACTTTAGTAGAAAGTGGTGCTAAAATCGGGGCCAACTTCATACCCTAATTGGGAAAGCTGGGCTCTCTGTTTATGAATGTGCACTTAAGGAAGTAGGTTGTACGTTCGTGGACAGAAGTCTTCTACAACTCCAAAGAAAGTCGGAGTAAACTCAAGCCGGGTCTGTATTGGTGATGTTTTCGTTCACATTTTTTGAGCTTTGTACTTTTACAAAAGTCACTTTTTAATTGCTTGAATGTGAAAAATGGATTGACTTTTCCTCCCCCTGTTTGGGCATGGGAACGTCCTAGAGGGGCCTTGTCCTAGCAGTGCAATAAACACATTTGTTATACCACATTTTACTCCGTAGTTGAGAAAATGTCACATTAATTTAAGATAACAGGCGCTAAACAGACATGTAAGAGCTCTGTTCACACTTGTGCTATGGATTCCATTCCTGCTATGTTATGTGAGTAGGAGAACAGTTTCTGCTACAGCGTTCTAACAGAACCCACGACCCACTGACAATAATGGGGTTTGTTTTTGGTTTTCATCCCACATTTTACAGGAAGAAATAGCGCTGCACACGGGGGGGGGGGGGGGGGGGTGTCTGTATTTTAATGGATGAAGCCTTCACTCAAGTAGAGACAATGTGCAATAGTTTGTTAGATGCAAAGCCGGTACCCTAGGAAACAGTCCTGGGGAAAGGAGAAAGCTGCTTTATCTAAAGCAGTCAGTGACTCAAGTAGGCTAAGGGCTTATTCCCACGTCCAAATTTTTTGTCCACGTGTAGTCTATGTTGGCAGTTGGTACATGGACCCATTGACTTCAATGGGCTTTTTCTCACGTGATTTTTTTTTTTTCTAATTTTTTTTTTCAGACTCTTCATTGGTGCAAAGAAACCCAAGGCGCGTCTTATTTTCGTCCATATCACAGATGTGAGTAGAACTCACTGTGTCCACTGTCCCCGCCACTTGGACAGCACACAGACATGCTGTCCAATGCGAGTTGCACACGAGAATCTCGGAGGGACAACTCGCATACAAATGTGTAAAATAAGCCTAAAAAGATATTTTGGTAGGTTTAAGAGGATAATGCTTTTAAAGTGCAAATTGAAGTCCATTTAGCTTGAACAATGAAGCTTGTGCGCTGAAGAGGGGTCCAGGAAGCAAAAGTCTGGGATGCCGTTGGCTAACAATATAGCATCTGTTAGGCTGGATGCACACTTATTGTTTGCCTAAGTTGTGTCGGAGGCTTGGGTGCAGCTCACATCGGACACCTGATTCTGTGCTGGCCGCAGGTTGACATGCATCTGCATGTCCTTATTCTTGTGTGCTGTGATACGGACAAGAATTGACCATGCGATATAAGTTGTTTTTTTTTCACGCAGTCCATGTCTGTGTGGAAAAACTCAATGGTGTGTGCTGCCTCATTGAATATCATGGGTATGTATGCTGTCTATGTGTCATCTGTGGTTTTTCACATCCGACGCACTGATTTTTTTTTTTTTTTTTTTTTTTTTAGTGTATTGGAGGCTTAAGAGCATCCACCCTGCAGAGTCACTATTACATTTTTGGGTTTGTTTCAGATGGCCCCCCTCTTAAAGTTTTTTGTTTTTTTTAAGAAAATTACTATTGGTGACCTATCCTCGGTATCGGTCATCAATATTTGATTGGCTGGGGTCCACCGCTCTGGCCCCCAGCCGATTGGGTGCCTGCTGTCCGTGCCATATTGCACAGGTTGGAGCAGAAGCTGATGTTGTGGCTGGCGCTTACAGGGGGCAGCTCCCATTGATTTTAATTAGAGTTGCACCTGCAGTTACAAGTGCCGGCCACTACACCAGGGGCAGAGCAGCAGCTTCTGCTCCAACCCCAACCCCTGCTTATTGCGACGCTGACTGCATAACAACTATTGAAGACCTATCAACAGTAGTATTTTCCTGGAAAACCCCTTGAACATCTGTAGCACAGCTACACTTCCTGTACCTCCCCCTCTTCTACTGAGGTGAGCTAAGGGCCCTTTTACATAGGAACGATCATCGTTCAGTTAATCATTGTCTGTAAACACAGACAATGATTGAACCACAAATAATAGTTCATTCACTTGTAGTTTGTTTTATGCAGGCATAAAAACCTAGTGATTATCAGGCCGGTGTAAACAGGCATCCGTCTGAGCAACTGCCTGTTTACTTTGAATGGAGGCGGGCGACAAGAAGAGATCTCCATTCAATGAGCGATTTATTGCTCCTGCATAAAAGCACAACAGAACTAATCTTTAGGACACCCCTTAGCCTATCATGGGGTTCTGTGGTGATTTCAGTTCAGTAGAGCTGCAGAAGGCTGCTTATGGCCATCTGGAATCAATGCCATTTGCTAAATCGGCACCTTATTGTAAAGACTTGCAAACAGCATTGTACATCTCCGTTTCCTGGACCCCAGTGAATAGGGCAAGTGGACGATTGGGGGTAACTTCCACTCAGCCCTTAACATTTTTGTGTTTTGAATTTGTTTTTCGCTTTCTTAGTAGCCACCCATGCAACATGGAGCTGACCGATACATATTAAATTATTCATGTTTTTGGCCCAAACGGCCAATGAGTACACAAGAGAACCCGCGCACTGATGTCTCCCAAGATGTGAAGCCCGTTTACACTTTTTATACTTTTTATTTCCAGGAAGGAAAATAAACCTTGGAGCTTATTTCCACCACATGCGCACCATTGCGTTACCAATTTTTGTGACCTATTGAATAAGTAGATGTCGTCTGCTAAAAGTTATTGAAATGCTTCAACTAAAATGCATTTTGTAAGCAATGAAATTGTCTAAATAACTGTACGTACTTCAAAAGATTTATACAAAAACTTGGGGTTTTTTTTCCATTGTGTGACTGCCATAATGTGCAAATGTGTCAAAAAAAAACCACCAGGCAATGCACCAAAAATACAACTCGCCGTACCAACATGCCACGTGGACTAATGCGATGAAGAGCCAAAGTAGATGATTTATTGTGTAGTATGTGAATAGTTGTGAAGAGGGGCGACCATGGAGCTATTTTATTATACTGTATACAGGGACGTATACTTCTAAAGGAACCAGTGGTCTTCGCGGGGCAGCTTGTCTCTGCATCAGGAAGCATCTGTATTCTGGGGAATGTGCACAGTGCAGGATTGTCCTTTCTCTTAGGTGACTGGGGCTCCCTTGTAGTAATACATAGTTGCTTTTCCAAGTCCTGCCCAACCCCTTTAATAACTTACCCAGCAGTATTTTTTTTCTTCTTCTAGGAAATCTGTAGCATAAACCAGTTTGAGCATACCCCTATATACTTGGCCAAACTAGTAGTCTTCTATTTTCCAATCTCCTTTTCCTATTCGGTTACGTATTTCGGTGCCATACTGGCATCTTCCTCCTTCCTCCAAGCTTGTTTAAGGCCTCATGTCCACGGGGAAAATAAGAATTAAAATCCGCAGCGGATTGTAACTCTTCTCCCGCGTGCGGATCCGCACCCCATAGGGATGCATTGACCACCCGCGGGTAGATAAATACCCGCGGATCGTCAATAAAAGTGATTTAAAAAAAAATGGAGCATGAAAAAATCTGGACCATGCTCCATTTTCGTGCGGGTCTCCCGCGGGGACGGCTCCCGCGGGCTTCTATTAAGGCCTCATGTCCACGGGGAAAATCAGGCCCGCTACGGATTCTACATGTAGAATCCGTAGTGGGTCCCTCCTGACCCGCGGACATGAGGGCTGAAAATAAGAATTTAAAAGAATTTACCTATCCGTAGCGGGCGGGGAAGGTCTGCTGTTCCTCACGGCCGGATCTGCTTTTTCGGCCGGCGGATGAATTCGTCACGCCGGCGGCACGTCGTCGACGTGCCGCGCGCATGCGCCGGGCACATCCGCCGAGCCGAAGCAAGAAAGATCCGGCCGTGAGGAATAGAAGACCTTCCCGGTCCGCTCCGGATGGGTAAATACTTTTAAATTCCTATTTTAGGTCTCCCGCGGATCCGGACGGCTTCCATAGGCTTCAATAGAAGCCCGCGGGAGCCGTCCCCGCGGGAGACCCGCATGAAAATGGAGCATGGTCCAGATTTTTTCATGCTCCATTTTTTTTTAAATCCCTTTTATTGACCATCCGCGGGTATTTATCTACCCGCGGGTGGTCAATGCATCCCCATGGGATGCGGATCCGCATGCGGGAGATCCGCTGCGGATCTTAAATCATATTTTGCCCGTGGACATGAGCCCTGAAGCCTATGGAAGCCGTCCGGATCCGCGGGAGACCTAAAATAGAAATTTAAAAGAATTTACTCACCCGCAGCGGGCCGGGAAGGTCTTCTCTTCTTCACGGCCGCATCTCCCTTGCTTCGGCTCGGCGGATGTGCCCGGCGCATGCGCGCGGCACGTCGACGACGTGCCGCCGGCGTGAGGAATTCATCCGCCGGCCGAAAAAGAAGATCCGGCCGTGAGGAAGAGCAGAGCTTCCCCGCCCGCTACGGATAGGTAAATTCTTATAAATTCTTATTTTTAGCCCTCATGTCCGCGGGGCAGGAGGGACCCGCTGCAGATTCTACATGTAGAATCCGTAGCGGCCCGATTTTCCCCGTGGACATGAGGCCTAAAGGTGGCAGTACAGCGCCAAAATGTGTGGCCCAAGAAAGGACTGTTTGTTTCCTCCGCCTCTTGTCCAGCGTGCCGTTATCTCCTTGTTCTACAGTATTCTGCTGTCAAGTGGAAAATTCGGTTTGATCTGCAGCGCAGGAGCTGAGTAGATTGTTACATAGCTTTGTAGATAATATTCAGTCTAACTCCCTGTTCCTTTTAATGCCTGGGAGTTTGGTGAGTGGTCTCACTTGATGATTGATGGCCTTGCCTGTATGGGCATACAGAGATTGCAGTTGATCGTGGATTAGGACCGCCCACGGGACTCCTAAGATTTGCTTTAAAGTTTTTCATCAATAGGAAGACATTGAGTATGTGATAATACTGCATTTTGCCATAACTCGTGAGTAACGACTTGCTAAGGTGTCCCTTGTTTGGAGGCTGATCTTTATGTAACACATAGCAGAGGTTTTTACAGTAGTGTGGTGGTTGGTGGGCAGGAACACAACTACAAGTCATTTAGGGTGAATTCATACATAGCGGATGTACTGCCAAATTTGCAATCTGTAGACATAGTGGTTTCCTTTAAAAAAAAAAAATCTAAGGCCCAATGAACACGGGCGTATTTGCACTGCGGAATCCGGAGCAAATACTGCCCATAGGCATGCTATAGAAAATCGCTTTTTCTTGCAATTGAGCAGAAATCGATTGCGATTTTCCGCTTGCGGAGGGAAAATCGCAGCATGTCCTATGTCGGCACCGATTCTATGCGAACTGCTTCCATTAAAGTCAATCGAAGCTGTCCGATGCGCTGCCCATCCGCAGCTGTCACTGCAGATGGGCCGCGGAATCCACGTCACCATCTGCACTGCGCATATATGCTGGCGGGCCGGCAGGCACATCTGCATTATGGAGAAAGCACACTGCAGACAGGTACGCAGGGGTCAAGTGAGTCAGATTCCGCTGCGGGATCTGACCCGGCTGTGTGCATTTGGCCTAAGGCTAAATCCTAGTTAGGACAATAGGAAGAAAAATCTTTGTAGCTCTGCATTAGAAGTTTGTACATTTTTGTATTTGGAGAACTAAATTTGGGTGCATTTTCAACAAAATGTAGCTTAAAAAGGTCTCCTTTCCCCATAGCAGCTTTATCACGAGAGGTATGTGCGTGTATTCATCTATCTCTTCACGGCCATTGTAATAATCTGTGCCATTTTATTGGTAGCTGATAGACGTGGTTTGTATGTTTGGACTTATGGCAGTCACTCACAACTGTCCAAAGGCTAATGAAGCAATTATATTATTATTGTTTCTTTGTGGATTTATTTAATTGCCAATGAAAATGCCAAAAAAGTAAATCTATTGTATTTGGAGAAATAAATTTAAAATTCACTGATTGTTTTAAGAATTGTAATTTTTTTTATAACGTTAGTAAATCTGAGCCATTGGAAAGTGTCTTTTTTTTAACTTTATGAGGCAGTTTGCACAATAAAGGGAAATAATGCCAGAATATATGTATGTTTTGTGCTACACTAATCCACAAACCTACAGCAGGGTGTATAATTCAGTAATGGCTCATTTTGAAATATTGCTATACACTGACATTTGGAAAAATGTTTTTTTTCCTCTTCAAACTGGGTTTAAAAGGATTGAAAAGTGTCAAAATCCTCCCCCCCCCCCTTCCTACACGCACACACACCCTTTAAAGCACAGTTACTGTGCCAGAATAATAAAGAAGTGTATATTTACTTGTTGCAACCCTCAGTCACTTCAGTGCTCCCAGTATCCATCCATCTCTGAATAGTAGAGGTTTAGGCACATGACCACTGGGGTCAATCACTGGCCTCAGCAGTACTAACACTGAGGCTGGTGATTGCCTACAGTGGTCACATTCTTATACTGCATGTGATCAACTTTCTATAGGTAAGTGAGAATCACGGTGGCCAAGGAATACAACCGGTTCGTATAAGTTGTGGTCAACATTTTTTATAAATGATCTAGAGGAGGGGAAACTGATGACGTTTTCTGATGCCACAAAGCTAAGAGGGACAGCTAACAGTAGAGAAAAACGAGGGAGACATTCAAAAAGCTCTAGACAAGTTTGAACACAACTAACAGAATGGTATTTAGCAGGGAGAAATGCTAAATCAAACATCTGGGCAAGAAAGATGACAAAAGAACATACAGAATGGGAGGAATTGGGCTAAGCAGCAGCACATGTAGATAGGGATGAGCGAGTATACTCGCTAAGGCACTACTCGCTCGAGTAATGTGCCTTAGCCGAGTATCTCCCCGCTTGTCCCGAAAGATTCGGGTGCCGCTGCGGGGGAGAGCAGGGAGGAACGGAGGGAAGATCTCTCTGTCCCTCTCTCCCGCCCGCTCTCCCCTGCTCCCCGCTGCAACTCACCTGTCAGCTGCAGCGGCCCCCGAATCTTTAGGGACGAGCAGGGAGATACTCGGCTAAGGCACATTACTCGAGCGAGTAGTGCCTTAGCGAGTATACTCGCTCATCCCTACATGTAGAAAAGACTTAGGTATACTAATGTTCAGTCTGTGATCTATGAGTCAACAGTGTGATGCAACAGCAAAAAAGGCAAGCACAATTCTGAGATAATTATCTCCATCTACTCTTCCTTGGTCAGACCTCATCTGGAATACTGTGTCCAATTTAAAAAAAGACACAGACAAACTGGAGCAAGTTCAGAGAAGAGTTACCAAGATGGTGAGCGGTCTGCAAATCATGTCCTATGAGGACCAGTTAAAGGATCTGGGAATGTTTGGCTTGCAAAAAAGAAGGCTGAGAGGAGACTTAATAGCTGTCTACAAATATCTGAAGGGCTGTCACAGTGCAGAGGGATTAGCCCTATTCTCATCTGCACAAGGAAAGGCTAGAAGCAATGGGATGAAACTGAAAGGGAGGAGACACAAATTAGATATTAGAAAATACATTTTGACAGTGAGCGTGATGAATGAGTGGAACAGGTTGCCACAGGAGGTGGTGAGTTCTCCTTCAAACAGAGGCTGGACAGACATCTGTCTGGGATGATTTAGTGAATCCTGCATTGAGCAGGGGTTGGACCGGATGACCCTGGAGGTCCCTTCCAACTCTACCGTTCTATGATTCTATAGTTTCTTTCCTTAGTAGTCAGTTTTTTCTTAAACTTAGGCACTGGACAAATCCTTTAAATGCAGCTTCCATGATGGTTAAAAGTATCCATTTGTCAAGATCTGTTTTTTTAACAGGTTAGACAAAAGGTTATTGTCTGTTTTTATGGTATTGAACAATTGTATCCTGACAGATTTTTTTTCTACTTTTTAAACCATGCAAGTCTGTGGCTACAGGATGCACATCACATTGCCCCATCCATTTTGAAATATTTTAAGTAGCAGAAATTGTAATACACATAAGTGTTTTAACACATCTTGAAAAAAAATCATTAATTTCCTGTGTTTTTTCCCCCATTCTTTTAAGGGTCAACTTAATAGGAAGCACGTGGGATTATCTGGTTATATTGGTGTTGACCAAAAGTGCCTTAGGCAGAGAAGTCTGAAAATTAATGGAAAGCCCGTCACAGAAAGTATGATTTTTAAAAACACATTTTCTCGATATAGAAATTAAAAATTTGGGTTACGAAACTGACAACACATAAACAAACAAGGGTACAAACTGTATAACCCAATAACGTAACTGCCAGAAGGCAGTTTCAATGTCTGGCTACAATAATTAGCTCGAGACAGGACAAATATGTCACCAGCAGTAAGGTTTATTACAGTTATAACTCATCAGAGGACCAGATTGTACTTGCTCCACATCCTGGATTGTCTTAACACTGATAGGGCTAAAGCAGCAACAGGCAGAATGAACTGTTAGAAGAGCAGCCCATATACAGATTTACTGGATGGGATGTAAGGTCAGATCAGCCAGTCTCCCAGGGTATACACACTCAGAGAGTGGGACGCCTAGAGGAGCGTAGCAGATCCAAGAACATCATCCACACCCAGAAACCTGATATGTCCTAAAGGCTACGCCTCTCTAGAATTATTGAGTGCACTAAAAATGGGACAGGAAGGTTCACTATGCTCACTAAAAAGCGTGCAGTCAGATGTCTTGAACTCACTATTCCTAGGAAAGAGTACGATTATAGATACAGAGCTCAGTAGAGGATTTAGAGCTCAATCAGAAATACGATTATTAAAGAAAACTGGTTAGGTTCAAAGGTTGACTGGGAATTCAAATTTTCATAATATGATTAAAGATAGATTAGATTAAATTTGGTTTGGTTCAAAGCTTGACTGAAAAGTTAGAGCTTGAAAAGTGAATGTGAAAGAGAGATAGGTTCAGGTTAGGTTCCAAGTGTTTCATCGAGAGGATCCAGACTCATCAGGAACCCAATAGATATAGAAGGAAATCATCCAACTCAAAATCGACTACAACTGCAGTAGAAAGCCACAGCCTGTACAGAAATGTATACGGCTAGATCAATGGCTAACTCACTAGCAATTGTAACTATAAATCAGAGTATGAGCCCTAATATGATAGAGTTACAGGACTACAAAGGACCAAAAAACCCTACCTGAATTACTGATATAAAAATAGTACTAATGATCCTGCAGAACTATGAAAACAACAGTGGAAATAGCAACCCTAATGTAATAACAAATGTCAGCCCTGATGGTAGACTGACAAGAGAGATGGAAAAATAAACAATATAGTTGTCAGCCCTAATGGTGGACCAACAAGAAAGACAAAAAAATAACAAAAGATATAGCTTTGAGTCCTGATGGTAGACTGACAGAGTAAGTGCAGGATCTCACTGCTGGTGACGTATTTGTGCTGTCTTGAGGTTATCATTGTAGCTGGACATTGAAACTGGATTCTACCGGTTAAGTTATTGGGTATTACAGTTTGTACCCTTGTATGTTCATGTGTTGTAAGTTTTGTAACCCAAAATTTTGTTGTGTTGTAAGTTTTGTAACCCAAAATTTTGGTGTGTTCAAGCAAGAACAACCCATGTTCATGTCTTAGTATGTGTGAACTTTGTACAGGTGGAGTCTCTGATTTCGCCAACTTATGAACCAGAGACTAGAGTCACTAACATGCAGTGGGTCTTGCTATGGCAGACTTGGACTGCCCATAAGTTACATGGATAGCCACTTATCGAAATGGTCACCATGTAATACTATATTTTTCCAGAAGTGAGTGCTACAAGGAATGTGATCAGCTAAAAGCAGCTTTCCCCAGTTAAGGCAATTGTTGGGCATCTTGGTAACCAGGTGTGTAGTATTCAAGGGATCTCAACAGCAACTCATATGCTTCAAGGCAATAGAGCTTATAACTAAAGTAAAATTCTGAGATCAACAGTTTAGAAAAATCTATGGTAAAATGTTCTCTACTAACTTGCACACTGACTTTCTTCAACCAGCCATTTCATCTTAATAGCACTAGGAGGAATCTATTCATGTGCTGCCGAAACAATCCTGTTGAGATGGATGAAATTTTTTTTTTTTTCAGTAGCAGAAATTTCTGCAATGAATCTTCCACGTATGATCATGTGCTAACATGACAGACCACGAGCAAGACTTCAGTGCCACGGTTGTTGTCATGAACGTTGGCTGATTGTCACTTGGGAAAGGGAGATGCACTCCGAACACTTGCCAGCTAATTTACATATTGGTTTAAGCCTAATTTTCTCAGCAATGAAGGGGAGCAAAGGTATGTCTTAATATGTGTAAGTGTCCCAACTGGCAGCGGTTTGGAGGGTATAATTTGGATGGCAGACCCCTCTTAAAGGGGTTGTTGAGCTGTAAACCATTGATAGACTTCAACAGTAAAAAGACAAGAGATCACAGCCTGGGACCCCAAGTAAACAGCTCTGTGCCGGGCTGGTGAGTTACTAACTGATTTGTGTCTGAAGCAGACAGATCAGATCCCACTGTAGTCATGTAACTTGTTATTATATGCAAAGTTCTCATTGAAGTGAATGGGAACTTTTCGTGTAATACTAAGTCAGGTCATTGCAGTTGGAATGGAGCTGTTTGCTTCTGGCATATTCAGCTTCTATCACAAGCTAACCAGTCCGGTGCACAGTTGATCATGGGGGAGGAGGGAAGTCCCTGCCAATCTACTGTTGATGGCCTATCCTGAGGATATACCTTCAGTGGTTTACAGCTGGGCAACTCCTTTACGGGAGTCTATCATCCAAATGATGCCATGCAAACCACTGTCAGCATTTGGTCAAGCACTGACACCCATTGATATGTACCTTTTCTTCCCTTCATACCTGAGCATAGGTGTTTACATCTGAGCAACCCCTTTAAGCATCTTTGAGGAGCAAGTAACTCAACAGTAAGAATAGATAAAGTACAGACTACGGGTTTGTTGGTGCAGATAACATACTTTATTGCAATCAATGCACTATCTCCAAGAGGTTCAATAAATCGATAATAATACATTCACAATGATACTACATGGAAGAGCTACAACAAAGTAAAGGGCTTTAGAGGATCTTGTCAACAGTTTCTCCAACTGTGGTACTTTGCTTATATGCCCTGTTCTCACAACATGTAATACTTTCTATTCTACCACACAATCACTGCAGCCTGTGAACCTCTTAGGAGTTTGGCCACTGATTCTGCACACGAGTCTCTGAACTTGCTTCGATGAGGGTATGGCCAGGTGATGTTACTTTGTGGAGCAAGTTGAGGGAGTCGACATGTCAGAAAAAGGGCAGAGAAATATTTTTTGAACAAGGTGCTGGCCGTTGCACTTTGCTCAGAAATAAGAAATAGTCTCATTAAACAGTTATTGTCCGCAAATAATGTAAACATTACAGCGTTGCCCGCAGGAGGGTAGTTGCAAGCAATGCCTAATGTTTACCATTATTTCAAAAGTATAGTGTTTGCATAGTTCGTATAGAGCATCCTCTTTCGGGTGTAGGTCATCAACAGGGAGTTTCTCAACCTGCTGAGGTATTCTTAGTCATCAACATGGTGTTGAGGCACATAGTTTAATGGTAGGCAAGGTATTCGCTTCCTAAGAAACTTTCTCCTGCCCACCGTTTCGTTGCATTTTTTTTTTAAATGTCACAAAATATATGGTACAGAACTCCATAACCGGTCAACTCGGCTATATACAGTATGTACAGCATGTCAAATAATCTTTCATCCTCTTAAGTCAAATAAGAGTAATATATAGAGTAAATCTCTGGATTTCGTCTTATACAGGTAGATACAAAAATATTTCTCTATTTACAAATCAGTTTTTCCAGTCCTAGTGAATCACTTGTAAGAATACAAGTGAATGTAAACGCTCGATTATTTAAGGTGTGCGAACATTGATATTCACGGAAGCAGAATCCGATCCAAAAGTGTTCGTAAGATTCAGTGTGTAACGTCCACCATCCTTCATCTTAACGTCTGTGATGATGAGAGTGGTCAGGTCTTCACAGGTTTCAATATGAACACGTCCCCTTTGTTCGTCAGTAGGAACATGATGCCCACTTTGAGACCAGGCGATATCTGGGGTGGGTTCACCTGAGAAGGCGCAGGCTACAGTAAGAACTTTTCCGGCTTCAACGCTAACATCAGATGGTAGAGCTTCGATTTTGGGTGAACTCCCTTTAAGGAAATTGATGACATATAAATTCAGAATGAATATCAGTAAAACATTTTTGGTTGCATAAAATAGTAATTATGAAGTAATATCTGGATAATCCTTAAAACTGAAATACACGACTGAAAGCAGCCATCTAATAGCAATCATAGATGGTTTTCAACCTGAGCTCATATTTACACGGTAGGAAGATTAGCATTCCTAAGTCTACTATGATAGGGAAGCCATTTCAATTCAGTTTTTCCAACGTTTACCAATCAAAGAGCAAACTCTCAACCAATGCTGCTCATGGCCAGAGACATACTGTAGACCATAAGAAGTCCTGCACTGCTTCAATATGTGGATCATATCACCAGGGAGGCAATGATGTGCTCAGGAGCTTTTTTCAGACTGCTGCTAGCTACCTAAACCCACCTTCGTTTAGAAGTAATCTTTGCAAAAACTACTTTAGCCCTTTCCAATTTACTGTCTGACCTCTTCCTACATTCTGATTGAAACTTGAATAGCTCCAATGTCAGAATACATCCCGCAGGGTATTCTTACTGTCTATTGCCAGCCACTCTGCTGTCGAAGCCTCTCTGGAGCACACACACTGGCTTTAGCCAGCAGATGGCACCATTGTATAACAGCAAAAAGAGAAAGCCTGAATCCAAAATTGGATTGGAAAGGGTTAAGTGGAAGCACTGCCAAGTCCATCAAAAACCAGAGGAAGAAATGTCTTCCATTTCAAAACGCACTGTCCTTGAATAAAGCTATTTATTATCCATCAGTTCTTCCAGCGCTTCCATTTATGGTGGTTTTTGCAAACATCACTTCTATTGTATTTCCCGATTACCAATCTCCCCGGAAAGGTTGCGGTTTTGTTATTTCATTAGCGTTCTGCCTAATTTGCACAACACTAATAGGTGAGTGCAATCCATTCCCCTCTCCTTTACCAATTCGTTGTCAAATTTCACACACTGGTGACCCCGTTGCTTCATTTTTTTTCGGTTCCATTTAGACATTCCTGGATTCCCAGCACTGTCTGGGAGAGCAACATACTGTTTCTCTGCGACTTGTCTTCTTCACCAGTTCTGATTTCTGCACAGAAGTGGCTGCTAATTTGCTGTTTCCATGTACGTTTCTATTAGAGGGGTAGATGGGTTAGAAGACAGCAATTCTCTACATAAAATATTTGTATCGGCAGTTCTCCGTCTTGAACAGTTTTATGATTAATTGGAAATATTTTGTGTGCACTGTTATTTAGGGCAATTCTTGTGGTAGGTACAATAATATGAGCAATTTTGTATTGACGTTCTTACTTTGCCAGCATTATTCGATCTACATTCCAAATAGGCTGGATGAAAAGCTGAAAGGTGGCACCATTGTATAAGTATTTTTTGGTCTTGACTTGAGCAGGGGCATAACTATAGGGAATGCAGAGGATGCGGTTGCAACCGGGCCCATAAGGCTTATCTTTCCCATATGGGGAGCCCTGTACTATGACTTAAGCATTATAGCTGAGGGCCCCGTTAAGGATTTTGCATTGGGACCCAGAAGCTTCACCTCTGCTGAGCACTGTTTTTTAAAACAATTCGGAAGAGTCATTTGAGCCACTAGCTCTGGGTTATGAATACACAGATTTGTTTTCTGGTTGTAGGAGAATAAATTATTTGATCTCAAGGCAAAAAAAAGCAATAATTAATGGCTGAAAAATACTTAATTGGCTGAAAAGTACTTAAAAGTAAAAGAATACATCAAAACCGTTTATAGAACTGAGATATTGTGCTCACCTCTGGATCCTGCAGAAAGCATTCTGCTTGATGAACTTTCCATATGTCTCAGGCTTGAGGATTCCATCATGCTGCTGCTGCTGCTGCTGGAATGCATTTCCATAAAGGACGCTTCTTTCATTGAAGACATACTTGCAAATTTGGTTTCGGAAACACTACTGCTGCTCACACTACTGAATGAGGCTTCTTGTTTGGAGGCAGACATGTGCATTGATTGTGCAGCAAAGCTTTCTTGTAAGCTAACCTCACCAGCAGCTTTTAGAATAACCTGTTTTGGAGCTTCTTCAATAAGACCTTCAAAAAGAACCAGAAAGAATGTTAATCCAAGGAAATACATAACGGAACAATGCAAGTAACTAGTTCCTTATCAAGAACAGTTACCATCAGAATACAGTCTATGAAATGCTAATGAAACTGTGACATTACCAAACCTCAGAATATTCATCAGTTAGTCACTAAGTGAGGTCATGAAAAATACATACTTGATCCAGCTCTCGGGGTACAGACATAAAATCCAACTTTTAATAAAGCACTTTTAAAAGTTCGCAACGTATAGGGATGACTAACACCAATGTGTTTCAGAGCTCCACGCTTTAATAAAACTTGGATTTTATTTCTATACTCTTAGCGGGATCAAGTTTGTATTTTTAAGGCTAACACAGTATTTTAGTTTTTCAGAAAAAAACTGATATGGACAACAAGGATTGGTGAACTGTGAAATAAGTTGGCGCTATACAAAAAATATTATTATTATAACATCATTATTGTTTATATATACTGCTTCCACATAATGTTCTGTAGCTTTCTGCACTATAAGCATTAAAAGGGTTTTCGAGTAGTTGATTCCGAGCAGCGAACCTTGTCAACCAGCTGACTGAGTAGGTTGCAGTGCTCAGGTGAGCACTGCGGCCTCTTCTCAGGCTGGGAATGTCATGTTGGCCTGAGAGCAGCTCAGGGGCATTAAAGTGAATGGGATTGGGCTTCTATATTAGACAGGGCCGCTTTACAATATACAGTACTGAGCCTGGCATGGACTGAACTACTCACAAGTACCACTATCACTTCAATTAGCTGAATGGCGGACTCCTGCTGATCAACTTTTGATGGCCTATCCTTAGGATAGGTTATCAATAGTTTGGTCCTGAAAACCCCAATTTAAAAGTTAAATTTAGCACAATTGGCCCAAGATTGGTTACTGCAATTTTTTATTTTTTTTGCATACAGTATATCCGCTTTTGAGAAGGTAAACCAAGTGAATAATAATAATGAAATACTTACGGAGAACATTTAATGATGCAGTAGCAGAACACTGTCCATGGTAATTTTTGGCTTTGATGGTGTATTTGCCACTGTCTTTCTCAGTTGCGTGCTGAATTTCAAGAGTGTATACATTCTTAGATCGGGACACTCTGATGTGAGATGAAACTGAAATCTTAAAGATAACAAAATGTACAATTTAGAAAAACATGTTATGACTCGGTGGGCAGCAAACTAAGAATAAAAACTCTTACTTAGAAAAAAATATGAGTTTTTGAATTTTTCATTTCAGCTAGTGCTACAAAAAGCAATACATATCTGATATTGTCAGAATCAAGCTAAGAGTATTTTATACAGTGTATAATATAAAAATGTATCAGTTTGTGTTAAGGTCCATTTAGACGGGACGAGTGTCGGGCAAACGATGCCCAACACACGTCCCCGCACGTACTCGCTCTTGTGCTCCTTTTTGGGAGCTAGTATCACTGGCTCACAGCGTGCAGGCTGGAGGAGATTTCTCTCCTTGTGCTTCCCTACCCTCTCCATTAACTTAATATAGCCGCCGTTCAGTACAGAACAGCTGCTATTTACACTGAACAATGATCGTTCAGCTAATCGGCCATCGTTTATGCAGCATATATGATGGACGATGAGCAGATCGCTGATCTTCAGTGTAAATAGCAGCCGTTCAGTATAGAACAGCCGCTATGTTAAGTCAATGAAGAGGGGCGGGGGAGAGCAAGGAGAGAAATCTCCTGCAGCCTCCTGCCCCCCTGCTGGCCGCTCTGTGAGTGAGCCAGTGATACTAGCTCCCATGCAATAGCACAGGAGCAAGTGTATGTGGGGACGAGTGTCAGGCATTGTTTGCCTGACATTCGTCCCGTCTAAATGGGCCTTTACTTTTACTTAATTTTAAACAAGGGACTAGATTTCATCCTTATTGTTCTGTCTTATTATTTAGGATGGCTAGGATAAATAGTTACTTACCAGTACATTGTCTTTAAACCATTCAACCTCAGGAGCTGGATCACCAGTTATTTCACATGTGAAGATAACATTCTGACCTTCATTTGCATTCTGGGACTTAGGTTGGCAAAGAAATGATGGTGCATTTGATAAGTCTTTGGCTAATGTCAGATCAAATTGGCATTTGACAATTCCTTGATCTGTTCTTGCTTCACAGGTAAGGATCCCTTGATCTTTACTGCTGACTTTTTTGATGGCTAAAGTTTGATCATTGCCAGATACTCCATATCTGTAGTCTTCAGAGTTTTTGAGCTCATATCCATTGAGCACCCATTTTGCATTTGATGCCCCTGGAATGTTGGCCTTCAGAGTGACTTTCTGGCCTTCACCAAAACTGATGTTACTGATGGAAGTTTTACTTTCAGCGTGAAAGCTTTTGATTTCCTCTGAGGCCAAATCAGTTTTAGTAATTTCTTCATGAACTACAGCCTTTGATAAAGATGTGGATTTCTGAGTAGATTTCATGGATTCAAGTACACTGGAAACTTGAGAGAAGACATGTCTAAATGTCTGTCCCACAAACTGCAGGCTGGTCTTTGACATACCTCCTTCCCCAACAATTTCACAAATATATTCACCTTGGTCAGCTTCAGAAATATTGTGGATGTTCAGCTCATAAGTCCCACTAGCAGAGTAGTGGAAGCTAAAATGAGCATCTTCTCTAAGCTTCTTGCCATCTTTAAACCATGACACCTCTCTACCGTTAAGCAGTGTGCTTTCAACTACGCATGACAGTTTCGCTATGTCATGGCTAGCCACAGCCTTCAAGTTTTGAGCAATCTTTGGAGCTGTAACAGCAGGTAATTGTACTTTGTCAGCAGGTGATTTGGCAGCTGACTTTTTTGGTGTAACTGTCTCTGGAGACTTCACTCGTCGAGGTGATTTTACGGATTCATGAGACTTTTTGTGAGACTCTGGAGATTTTACTCTGGCTGGGGAGGTAACGCCTTTCTCCGCTGCCTTTGAACGTTTAATTGTCAAAGTGAAGTGTGCTTCTTGCTTTCCTTCAGAATTTTCAACCATTACTGTGTAGCTTCCTTCATCAGACAGCTTAACAGATGTAATTTCAAAGGTTGATCTATACTTTGTTGAAGAAATATGATGGCGAGCGGATGAGACAATAGACTGTCCAGCAAGCTGCCATGTAACTGTTGGCGTTGGCTCACCATCATAGTCACATGAAAATCTGACATGCTCACCTTCAGACACTGTCACAGATTGTGGTTTTGTTAGAATTTTTGCTGGATCTGAAGACTTAAATTTTCTATGCACAGATCTTTCTTCTAGTGCTCTTGATTCTGAAGCTGAGACTCTCTTTTCTTCAGATGCATAAGCCTCATATGTTTCTTTAGATTCTCTTGATGAAGTTATTTCTGATCTAACTTCTCTTCTTGCAGAACTTGCTTCAATTTCAGAAATTTTCTTAAATGATGAAGCTGCATAGTCCTCTGATTTAAGGAGTTCAGGGAATGCAGACCTGAGCACTGAATCATCCTTCCTTTTTGGTACATAGGTGGTATAATCTCCTCCAGAAACATCAAGTGTAGCATAGTCAGAAGTCTCACCTTTGTAGTTTGTACAAAGTGCACGGTATGTTCCACTATCTTCAGGCTCGCAGTCAATAATTTCCAGAGTCAAAACTCCACTGACATTGGAAATATGGTACTTGCTACTCTCATGAATTTCAATACCATTGTGATACCACTGAATTTCGCCAGTAGGTTTTGACTGCACATTAAGAATGAATCTAGTGTTTTGGCCAATGGGCACACGATGTGATCGCATTCTCAAAGTTATGCGAGGAGCATTGTCCAGCGTGAAAGGCTGTTGTGTCAAAACCTCATATTTCCTTTCTGAAGTCTTTTGTGTTTTTAGAGCTGCTTTCATCGATTCATATCTTGAAAAAATATCAAATCTTGCTGTTCTTTCGAAACGTGAAAGAGATCTTTCACTGGAAACAGGGCTAGGAGATCGAGGCCTGGTTCTTTCAGGTGTAGGAGATCGTCTTTCTGACACAGCTGGTTTTGAACGAGGCCTTATTAGTTCTGACACAGGACGCATAAGTTCAATGTAAGTTGGTGAAAGTGATCTTCGTCGGCCCAGTAATCTAGTTACTTCAGGAGATGTTTGTCGTATCTGTCTCGTGACTTTGCTAACTGCTTCTTCAGCTTCTTCAACATCAGTTATTTCAGTTATTTCTCTTTCCCTTCTTGCCCGCAGTCTACTTTTTTCTTCCTTCTCCATATATTGAAGATCGCTTGTGTACTGAGAAAGCCTCTGAGATGTGCTGTATGGGCGAAGTAATTCTTCATCTTCTCTTTCGTCAATGATTCTTTGCTTTTGTTTTGGTGGTTTATATACAGCTCTCTCATAACGGTCTCGGAGGTCTGCATAGCTCGTTGTTACTTCCTCTTTAGTTGGGATGTGGTAGGTTGAATATCTGGTTTCTGCCTCCCTTCTCTGCTGTCTGCTCACTTGAGCTTCTGCTGAGGCATATCGAAGAGTTGATAGTTCAAATCTTGGAGGACTGCGACTGGGAGGAGAAGCAGAAAAGCCAAGTTCCAGCTCTTCTTCTAAACGTAGCCTTTCCTCTTCAACTCTTTTCATAGCCAAATAGTCATCAACTGAGAGAAGTAGATTATCATCTGAAACATCCCCAAGAGAGCGTCTTCTTGGTCTGTAATAAAGTTCATAATCTGGGGATGGTGTACGACGACGAGCAGGCCTAACAGTTTCTAGATCATCCTGTGACAATTTTGGAATACGCCATTTAGGTTTATATTGATCAGTCAGACGTGGCAGTGGCATTACATAGAATTGCTCCCATCTTGAAAGACGAATACGTTTTGGACGTTTCTGAACAATACGCTCAAGAGGTCCTGGCATTTCGTAGTGATCTCTCAATTTCCTGTACCATTTCATTTCAGACATTGGTATAAACTTCTTAATGGATTGATCTTCTTCCAGAGCATGTACCCGTGCTTCTGGTATTTCATATGGCATGCGAATTGCTCTTACTTCTTTCTTCTTCTCCTCTTTGGTTATTTCATATTCTCCCTTCACAGTTTTTGTGCTTACAGCTGGTTTGTACAAAATGGCAGCTTCCCTCAAAGCTTGTTGGGCTACTGGAGTTAGTGGAACTTTATCAGTACCAGCAAGGATTTCTGCCATTCTTATAGTTTTGTCAATCTGTTTTTGAACATGTACTTTACGCTCTTCTTCAGATTTATACTCATGCTTGACATATCGCATACGTTCGACTTTCAGGTGTGCTTGACAGCTTGTTGATCCTGCACTATTTGTAGCAGTGACTCTGTAGTAACCTGAATCTTCTGGAAGGGTGTCCCTAATGAAAAGTGCATAATAATCAAGACCTTCATGAATTACTTCAATGTTGGGACCCAGTGCCAAGGCCTGACCATCTTTTTCCCACACCAGTGTTGGCTTTGGAGTACCAGAAACTCTAATTTCGAAGCGGACAGACTGACCCTCTTGACATTCAGCATTTGCAAGCAGGCGTTTAAACATTGGTCTTAAAGTACTGTCTGCTGCTGCTGGATGGGGAATGACTGTAAGCTTAGCTTTGCAGCTGTCTTCACCATATCTGTTCTTTGCCACAACTGTATATTCAGCATCATCGTCTGTGGTCAAGTTATGAATAATCAACTGGTACAATCCCTTGTCAGATTCAAATGTATATTTCTTGTCATCCTCACCAGGTTTGATTTTCTGACCTGATTTAAGCCATGTAACATGTGGGTCAGGATGGACTGTAATTGTTACGCCAAATCTGATATTTTCACCAATGTAAGCTGTGCGATTAAACAGAGGTAAGGTGAACTCAGGTGGTCTCTCCAAAAGTCTCATGGCATCAACTCTACGTTTCACTTTCTTCACAGTTCTGCATCTGTAGTATTCGTATTGCTCTCTTACACCACTGACAAACAGTTCCCCATATGAACTGTCCTCACCGTAGTCATTAACTGCTTTGCATCTGTAGGTGCCATCATCTGATTTTCTTATATCTTTAACATAGATAGAGGCTACACCTTCATGATATGTGATTTCATACTTGTCATTGTTTTCTAATTGACGGATGCCAAAGTACCAAGTGACTTGTGTAGATTGATCAAAGTTTTCAATCTTGCATGAGAATTTGGCGTAGTTTGCTTCTTCTCCAACAGCATGTGCTATCTGTCCAACCAGTGGTCCAATTTCTATTGAAGCAACTTTCACCTTAGCAACTGTAACTCCTTTCTGGGACCTAATAGCACCACCGCAAGAAATGCGAGCAACCGAGACTACGAAATTCCATTCCTTCTTGATCAAGCTTTGATAATATCGCCTGTGTCTTAATGTCTTAATTACTTTTGTGCTTATCTTTTCAGTCTTCTGTTTCAACCATGCGTGTTCAAGAGCTTCTGCTGCAGTCATGCGAACCTTTCTTTCTTTTACCAAAAGTCGGTCTATGAAATCCATTGCTTCCAAGCTGATATCTTTAAAGGATTCATCTTCAAAGTTGTATTCAGCATTGATAATGTTTTCAATAGTCAGTTGGTTTGTTTCAGCAGCAAATGGATTGACTCCACTGAGCAATATATAGACAAGTGTACCAAGAGACCACATATCAGTTGCAGTGCTAACCAAATCATGTTGGTGAACTTCTGGTGCATAGTACTCTGGGGCAGTGAACTGAATTCTAAAGGTGTCTCCAGGTACTAACTGTCTTGCTTGACCAAACTCAGTAATTTTGATAGTTGAGCTTCTTCTTGTTGTATATATGATATTTTCTGCTCTAATATCAAAGTTTGCAACACTGTTTGAATGCAGGAAAGCAAGACCTTCACAAATCTGGCGAACATATGAAACAATTTCTCTTTCACTAAGGTCAAATCCTGATGTACTAAGTCTTTCAAATATGTCAACACCAGATATGAACTCAAAGATCATAACAAGTTCCTCTAGACTATCAAAGGACTCATAGAGGTACAAGATGTTCTTGTGGCGAGCAATGTTAAGTATAGAAATTTCTTTCTTCACTGCAACCTGATCAGTGCCTTTAACTTTTACAAACTTGGCAAGGAATGTTTTCTTTGACTCATTCTCAATACAACGATGAACAATTCCAAACTGTCCATGTCCAAGCTCTTCAGCGATGGAGAACCTTTCATGAAGCACTTTTGTGGAAGAATGTGTTGCTTTTGTGGTAGAAATTTCTATTTCTGAGACTTCATCATCATAATTCAACATTCTTGTTTTGTCTTCTTTGGTAACAACTGGATCTGTTGGGTCAGATGGTTTACTCTGTCCAAACTTATTTTCAGCTATTACTCTGAATTGATATCTTGTTTTGCCAAATAAGCTAATCACGGTATATCGTGTCTCACGAGATTGTCCAACTCGAATCCATCTCTCAGCTGTAGTGGCGCATTTCTCGATGATATAGTTAATAATTTTGCTTCCACCATCAGTTGCTGGGGCATTCCAAGTTAGATTAACAGAATCTCTGGAAACATCACTGACAGTAAGTCCTCTAGGTGGGTCAGGAACATCTGCAACATCTAGTTCTACTGTCTTCTGATCAATTCCAAATCTGTTCTTTGCACAGACCACATAAAAGCCAGCATCTTTCCTGTCCACTCCATTTGAGAACACAAGTGAGGTGAATGACCGGGTAACAATAACTTGATATTGTCCATTGTTGTCAATAAGGTCCTGTCCCTTCTGCCATGTAATAACAGGGTCTGGTTTGCCAGTGAATGGGATTTTGATGCTGACAACTTCACCCCTCAAAGCATGAACAGCACCCATTCCTTCCAGATGCTTAGGCAGATTAATTTTAGCAGGAACTACATTAAATAATAAAAAAAAGAGAATAGGCAAGGTTAGTTTAGTGAATAACTAAAGAACGTACATAACTAACGCTAAAAGACAGTTAAAAATTGTGTTTACCTTCCACATCCAAGGCAGCTGTAGAAGAAATCGACCCTCCTTGGTTGGTTGCTCTAATTTGGTAAACTGTAGCATCATCTTCAAAGACATTTGTGATAACAAGTTGATAATATCCACCCTTAAATTCTTGCAGCTTCACCTTTTCTCCATCTGGAAGAATCTCTTTTCCTTGTTTAAACCATTTAACAACAGGCTTGGGATGGCCAGTAACTTTGCAGACAAATGTAGCTGTGCTCCTGTATTTAACATTTAGGTTTCTCAGTTCTTCCTTAAACTGTGGAGCACGAATTGGTACATCAGATTTAGGAACAATGGGGTCGGATATTTCACTCCATTCACTTTCACCTCCAAGATTTTCACATTTAACACGGAACTCATATTCAAGATCTTCAATGAGAGCCATAACAGAATACACGGTTTCATGAATTTCCTCTGTTGTCACAGAAATCCATTTGTTCTGCTTCTTCTCACGTTTCTCAAGATAGTAATTTGTAATCTTTGCACCACCATCACTGGCTGGTGGTTTCCATGAAACAACGCAGGAATCCTTTGTGATGGCCGTAACCACTGGTTTAGCTGGGGTCCCTGGTTTTTCTGCAATTTAAGATTTGAATACTTTAGTAACACTTTTCTACTCTTAAAAATAAGTTGCTTTCATATGCTATGTCTGCTTTATCTATTACGGCAACTCTACTCACCAAATGGACTCTTGATTACAACAATAGATGGTACTTCCAAAGGTTCACTGATGCCATATAAGTTCTGAGCAGAAACACGGAAGTAATAGCCAGCATTTTCAGTTAGATTAACAATGCGGCATGTAGTTCCAGAAATTGCAGAAGATACTAGCTGCCACTCTTCACCTTCCTTAGCTTCTCTGCGTTCCACTACATAGTTAGTCACCATTGATCCACCATCATCTTCTGGTGGCTTCCAGCTGATTACAACTGAATTTTTCAGTAAAGCATCAACAACTATTGGACCCGTGGGTTTATCTGGTTTATCTGTGGAAAAAGAGACATTTTTTTAAGTTTAATTATATTTCACACAGTAAGACTCAAAATGATTTCATTAACAGCCTTGTGTTTTACTAAGCAATAACATACCTTGTATTTCAACATTAAGAACTGTGTCAACTGTTCCAAAAATGTTGCTTAGTTGCACCCTGTATTTGCCAGCATGAGTCTTGTGCTGCACATTCTTGATGACAAGGTGGGTATAATGTTCCGTATTCTCAATGGTGATATCTTCAGAAGACTTCAATAGTTTTTTGCCATAGAACCATGTAATTGCTGGTACAGGACGTCCAATATATGCCACATGAAGGCGAAGAGTTGTGCCCACTGCTCCATAATATTTCTCCTTCAGAGGGAATCCTGGATGAAATTGTGGAGTGGCTTCCAAAAGTAGTTTACCACTTGTTTCAATTTCTCCAGCATCATTAACTGCAACACAACTGTAGAGTCCTTCATCTTCCTGCTCTTCAGTCAAGACAGTAAGTGTGTGAGTACGCCCATCTGAGGACATTTTGTACTTGCGGCTTTGTACCAATTCTTTGCCAAAGCGATACCATTTGATGTCAGGCAATGGTCTACCAACGATCTGGCAGGTTAATTTGCCACTTTCACCTAATTTGGTTGTGACTTCTTTTATTTCTTGTCGTAGACCAGGAGCTTCCCCAGCTGTATAAAAGAAATTGTAAATGAATTTTGGCAACCAGAACTTGCTACCTTACATAAATTTACTGCACTATACAGTAGGCAAAAATTCATTTCAGTAAAATACTGTTTATATAAAACTTACAGGTAAGTTTAGTTTTCACAGTCACTGCTGTTCTACGAGGTCGGCTAATTCCAGTTTCATTTTCTGCAAATACTCTGAATTCATACTCAGTAGCTTCCAGTAGGCCACCCACAGTGAACTGCCTGTCCTTGATGCGCTCTTTATTGCATTTCTTCCAGGCGCTGTCTCCAGACTGTCTGTATTCAACCCAGTATCCAAGGATCTCTTTACCTCCATCGCACTCTGGTTTTTCCCATTGCAATGTTATACTATCCTTTGATACAGATGTAATTTCAATGTCACCTGGTTGGCTTGGTTTGTCTGTTAAGTAAAAAGGATAATTGTATTTTTCCCACATTCTTTATATTGGTTATGGTAAAACATTTTATCAAATATTTGATACACTTACCAAATGGATCTTTACAGACAACCGAGTCAGATGCTGGGGTTGGCTCGCTGAGTCCTATATCGTTTTGTGCAATGACACGGAACTGATATTCAGCATCTGGAACAAGTCCAGTGATGGTATACATAGTTGTGGTAATTTGTGTCTTATTGTGTCTAACCCATTTATCTGTGGTTGACTCTTTGCGTTCAATATAGTATCCTGTGACTCGAGAACCACCATCATCTCTAGGACGGGACCAAGATAAGCTGACTGAGCTCTTTGTGACATCCACAATTTCTGGTGGGTTGCTTGGAGGTTCTGGTACATCTGTAATTTAATAAGTACAATGTTAGCACATATATATTATAATCTATAACATTTATTAACATGATTTACAACTTTTATATATTCTAGAAACAATTAATACATACTGAGTTGTGTCTTTGGTATAACAGGCTCCTCTGATTTTAGTGAGCGACTAACACCAAACTGGTTTTCACATGACACACGGAAATGATATTCTACATTTTCTTTGAGTCCCTTCACAACCAAAGATGTTCCTTTCACACGTGAATCAACTGTACACCAAGCGGTCTTTGGTACTTCTCGTCTTTCCACAATGTAGCCAAAGATGTCAGAGCCACCATCATCAGCAGGAGCTCTCCAGCTTACTCTCACAGAGCGAGCCTGGATGTCATCATATTCCAGAGGTCCTTCGGGAGTATCTGGGCTTCCAATAACTCTGACCTTAATGTAAACTGCCTTTTTGCCACATTTGTTTTCAAGAAACAAGTCGTATGTTCCAGTGTCCTCTCTGACAGCATCTTTGATGACAAGTTCAGTGTGAGTCTCAGAAGTTGCGATCATTGCTCGTGAGCTTACATCTCGGCCTTCCTTAGTCCATTTACATATTGGGATGGGTTTGCCTTTTATTGGTATTGATATTCTAATTGCACTGCCTTGTCTTACAACAAGACCTTCTTGGTATTTATCATCCAATTCATAATCAGGATATGCTGTAAACGAAAAAAAAAAATTACGCAATTAATTTGCAAATGTTTTCATTTGAATTTATAATCTTGTCAAATGGTTATTTCCCAGTCTTACCAAGCATTTCAGTGATTTTAACAGTTCCTGGAACATCTGCTGGTTCTCCAGGTCCTCCAGCATTGCATGCCATAACACGGAATCTATACTCTGCTCCTTGTGGTAAGTGAGTAAGGGTATATTCACAGATTTTAGTTGGCGTTGTATTGCATTTAGTCCATTCAAATTGGTCAATCTTTTGCATTTCGATTAAGTAACCACTGACTTTAGATCCTCCTTCCTCTTCTGGTGGACTCCATGCCAATGAAACAGATGTTCTTGTTGTATCAGTAACTCTTGGATTCTGAGGCTTGGCAGGAGGAGCTGTAAAATACAATTGAAAATATATCAGTTTAGGAATTTTATTGTAAGATTGTATACCACACCCTTTTTATGGACCATGATTACTCTTGCTTAATAAAAGTGTTGTCATATCACTTATTACGGCATATGGATGTCATAGAGGAGGATGTTGTTCTTGAAATCCTCTTCTATTAGCCAAAGTAGAATACGACTACAAATCTGCCTCTTCCTTTGGAGTACTTAATGTAACCCTGTATTACAACTACTTGGATGGTTCACATGTAATGCTACATTTTCTCCAACTGGGCAGCCACGTTACAAACACTTCATACAAATAATTTTTTTCACTTCATTAATGTAATGTTTTTTCTATACTTCACAAAGAAACTACAAAGCATATCAAGCAACTTAAAAAGTATCTCTTAGCTTAACATACCTATTGGATCCATAGCAACTGCAGGTTTAGAAGAACGACTTGGTTTTCCAACACCTCTGGCATTTATAGCTGTAACACGATGTTCATATTCCAAGCCTTCAATAAGTCCAGTAGACCGATAGCGTGTCATTGTCACGGGCACTTTATTTGCACGGACCCATCGATCAGCTCTGACCTCTTTGCGTTCTATAATATAACCAACAATCTGTGATCCACCGTCTTCATCTGGTTGGTTCCAAGTTAAGGTCATACCATCACGTGAAACATCAAACACCTGTGGAGTCTCTGGTGGTCCAGGAATGCCTGAAATAAGACATAATGTACCAATGGTCAGTTAGCCATTAGGAATATAGCCCAACTCAGCATGTGTCACACAAATAAGTACCAATTTATTCATTTGGTGCACTTTTTATTAGTTACTTGAAAGTTTTTAATGTAATAAAAAAAAAAATCTTGGTATTAGTATATGTACAGGATATATGGAATGTACTTACTTATACTGCTCTTGCATTCCACAACTTCAGATTGTAAATAGGAACCAATGCCAAAGCGATTTGTAGCAGCCACTCTGAACACATATTCAGTGCCTTCAATGAGTCTTGTGAATTTGTATAATGGTCTTGTAACAGACTCAGAAACTGGTAACCATCCAGGACGGTGAGCATCTCGTTGTTCCACAACATAGCCGCTAATCGTAGCTCCGCCATCCATCAGTGGTGGTTGCCATGAAACAGACACTGATGTGGCATCAATTTCATCAATAGAAATTGGTCCAACAGGTGGTCCAGGCTTGTCTGTTGCCAAGAAGAAAATGTTAATTATTTAGATAGAAATAATCTCTTGTTTTTTTCTGTTTTAATGAAAAAAGAGCTGTACTCACCAAGAATGATAACTTTAATTGTTTCAGTGACTGTTCCACTTGTATTTTTAAGCTCAAGTGTATAATCTCCAGTATCATTGATAGTGGTTTCACGAATGGTTAGTTTGGCTACTTTATTCACAGTTTCAATCTTAACACGGTCAACCTCCTTTATCTTGGATCCTGCAAAGAACCATGATACTGCAGGGGGAGGACGACCATGAATTGGTAATGCAAGCTCAATCGGTCTGCCACATGGTACATGCACTGTCCTCTGAGGAATTCCAGCCAGATCAATGGAAGGCAGCACTATGGAAAGAAACAGGGTAAGTCACAAAACTTACATAGCTCATAAACAAAGTCAATGTAATGAATTGCATTTGAAATGATTGTTTTACCTTTTTGGTCTTGAACAGTAATTGCAGTTACAATCTCTTGTGGTTCAGAAACACCCTTTTGGTTTTGTGCTCTGACTCGGAACAGATACTGTTCACCTTCATTTAGTGATGTAACAGTGTAATCAAGTACTGTTGGTTTCAAATTTGCAACTTTCATCCATTTGTCTGTTCCAGCTCTACAAGCTTCAATAACATAGCCAGTTAGTCTGCTGCCACCATCGTGTAGAGGTTTCTCCCATGCCAGAGATACTGTAGATTTAGTAACATCAGAAACCTCCAGTCTTTGTGGTACCATTGGGACTTCAGACACTAACATTGCATCAGCTGTTTCACAAGGTTCACCAATTCCATACATGTTTTCTGGCAAAACTCTAAAGTAATACATCAGGCCTTCTACCAGACCAGTTATTCTGTAAATTGTCTTATTACATTTTGTAGTTACTGTCTTGAATGCTCTCATGGCGGCTTCACGTCTTTCAATGATGTAGTTATTAACTGGGGCTCCACCATCCAGTTTTGGCACATCCCAAGTGATTGTGACTGAATCTCGGGAGACTTCTTTTACCTTTACTGAGGCACAAGGGCCTGGAGAATCTGGGGAAAAAATATGATATGTTGCAAATTAGAAGCATATTTGGTATTAATTGTAAAACCATTCAAAATTTTAATTAATTGTGAAAGCACTGGTACTACTTTTTAATTGTGTCTTACCATAAACCTTCACAACAACTGTTGCTGATTTCTTTCCAGATTGGTTGACAGCCTCAATAATATATTTTCCAGCATCATATCTGTTCACCTTGTCAATTACAAGTAAGGTATAGCTGTCTGTAATATCAATGATGGCTCGGCTTGCAAGATCAACACCTTCTTTTCTCCATGTGATTGTTGGAATTGGTCTTCCAGACACAGATACCATGAGACGCAAAGAGCAGCCAGCTCTGACTGTAACAATCTTTTTAAGGTCATCAGCCAGCTCCAAGTCAGGGATTTCTAAAAAAAATACATGTAATTAATAAATATCATGAAATATGCATAGAGTATCCAGATTGATTTTTGTTTTCTTCATATACATTACCTATTCTTTCAACTGGCTCAATTTCAGCTGTCGATTCACTAAATTCACTTGAGCCATTAGCATTTATAGTTGCAACTCTGAAGCGGTATTTTATGCTTGTCTTTAAACCTGTCACTGTAAACTCTGGGTTTCTCAGGAAAGCAGCAGTATATGGTCTGTACCACTGTTTAGTACCTTCGTCTTGCACCTCAAGAATATAACCTATGATATCAGAGCCTCCATCATACAAAGGCTTAGACCATGCCAAGCTGATACTCTGCTTAGTTGTGTCCACAACTCTTGGAACAGATGGGGGTGCTGGAGTGTCTAAAAGCAAATAAAATCAAACATTTTATTTCAGCAACCTCACTTTAAGTGTACATTTACCGAAGTTACAAGTTTAGCATGTTAAGGTTTAATTGCAACTTCTGGTGTCCTAAAAACAACCATTTAAGTTCAGATTAAGGTAAGAGTTTCCACAAGTAATCCTTTAAATATCTAATTTGCTCCTTTATTTTTAATTCAATATTCGGTTTGGTACTTTGTAAATGCCTTACTATTATATATCAAAAGTTTTGTGAAATCTCTTAAAATACTTACAGGTAGGGTCTTTGCACAGGACATATGGAGATGATTCACTAGGTTCGCTGTTTCCAGCTGCATTAACTGCACTAACACGGAATTGGTAGTCACTGCCTTCCAATAAGCCAGTGATCTTCAAGCGTGTGTCATAAATGGTGTAGTCTCTGTTCACTCTTGTCCACCTCACACTCTTCTTCTCCCTTTTGTCTACAATGTAGGTGCTGATTTCACTACCGCCATCTGATTCTGGTTTAAGCCATTGAATAATGACATGCTCCTTGCCAACTCCAACAGCTTCAGGTGCACCAGGTGGTGAAGGTATAGCTGTTAAAATATGAATGATTTAGTATTTTTCAAACATTTCCTAAAACACTTTCCAGTTAACCAGTGGAATTCGAATATTCTACTTACTGAATGTATTTCTAGCAATGATGGGTTCAGACTCAATTGGAAGACCTGGTCCATACTTGTTAACTGCTCTTACACGGAATATATATTCATTGTTCTTTATCAACCTGGTTACATTGCATGAAAGAGTCAGGCACTCGGGTTCAACAATAGCCCAGTTGAGACGGCTGGTTTCACGTCGTTCAACAATGTAGTGAGTTATTTCAGCACCTCCATCTTCTTGTGGTAGATTCCATGCAAGGGTGCATTTCTCTTCTGTAACTCTACTGATATTGATTTTGCCTGCACAAGCACCTGGAGAATCTAAAAAGGAAAATAACAATAATTGTGTTATTAGATCACTTTTTATAGAATGATTTTGTTCAGTACAGCTGATGGGATTCTATATGGACAGACTTACCAAGTACTTTAACAAGCACAGTAACAGACTTTGTTCCACTTGCATTTTTAACTGTTAGAGTGTATTTCCCAGTATCACTTCTGTCGCAGAATTTGACGATTGCCACGGCACGCTTGCTCGTGTATTGTAGAGAGATTTTCTCACTGAGTTCCAGTTCTTTGTCTCCCTTTGACCAGAACACTTTAGGTTCTGGTTTGCCACCAATAGATGCATCAAGTACAAGATCAGAACCTGCTCTCACGGTAACAACATCTCCTTGTAGTTTGCTGTCAAGTTCCGCTTTAGGAGGTGCTAAAGTAACAAAACAGATGCAATTATTTTAATGATTGAATGAAAATTAAAGTAGTTGGCGTGAACTTGCATTATTTATTACATGTTATCATTGATTATGTTTGAAAGAAAATAAACATCTATGCAAGTACTCACAATATTCATCTTTGCAAGTAACTGCACCAGTGGACTGTGATGGCTGACTTATTACACCAGAGGCATTCTTGGCAAGCACCCGGAACTCATAAACTTCATCTTCACTAAGAGCTGTCACATTGAAGAAATTTTCTGAAACCGTCGTGTAGTTACATTTCAGCCAACGGCCGTCTCCAGTATCGGTGTATGGTTTGCGTTCCACTATATAACCCACAATTTTGCTTCCACCATCATAAAGAGGAGAAGACCAGCTCAGCGCCACTGAAGATCTTGTAACATCTGTTACTTCTGGTCTGCCTGGTGGATCTTTAAACACAAAGAAGCATATGGTGTTAGAACTGCAGATTGTGTGAAATACATAAAATAGAATATTTTCATCATATGTACATCTAAGGTTTTGACATCCTGCACATGCCTCAAAAGTCTATGCTGAATGGAAAGTAAATTATATTTTGAATTAATATATTTCAGCTATACAGTAATCTATCAGAGCCGATGCATACACAGTGAAACTACCACCCAACACTGCATTGTAAAGTAGTATTCTATGGGGTGTTATTCTCAAAGAATTTTCCCAGTACGCATAATATATGGTGGATCTGAAAATTTGCCACAGGAAGTATGATCTGGATGAGGCATTGATCTTTTCAAAGAGGTGGTCTTTTGCAGAAGTTTCTCTGTATTATGCAAGTTTTAAAATAAGTATCTGAAATAGCAGGGTACAATTTACTCACCAACTGGATTCTGAGCCATTACAGGTCTTGAGGCTTCACTGGCTTTGCTGATGCCAGCAGCATTCAAAGCATATGTTCTGAACTGATACTCCAAACCTTCAACCAATCCTGATACTTTGTAATTGCAATCAAAGCATGGGATCTTGTTATCCTTCACCCACAGGATGGTGTTACGTTCTTTCTTCTCAATCCAGTATCCTGTAACTTTGCTGCCACCATCATGATATGGTTCTTCCCATTTGATGCCCATGGCATTGGCAGAAACAGAGTATACTTCTGGTCTAGTTGGTGGGCTTGGTGGTACTATTTAAAAGTAATGCAAGATTATCCTGTTATATATATACAAACATTAACTATACAACATAACAATATGTATCAATATGAAATGTATCCTTACCAAAAGGATGTTCCGCAACAATAGGTGCAGATTCATGAGGCTTGCTGACGCCAAACCTGTTTTCTGCACTGACGCGGAAGGTATACTCCATGTATTTGGTAAGATGGGTAACTTTGATCTGGGTACGTTTTACACTGGAGTTTACAAGCTGCCAGGATGTTGTGCCAGATTCACGTTTTTCAACAATGTAGTTGGTGATGTCAGTTCCACCATTATCTTCAGGTTCACTCCAAGACAATACACAGGATTCAGCAGCTACAGAGGAAACTTCAATAGGTCCGGGGACAGAACCTGGTCTTCCAATCACTATTACTGTGACGGTGAATGTTTTCACACCAGCTGTATTTTCAAGTGTCAGGTAGTATTTTCCAGAGTCTCCTCTCATGCTGTCCTTGACAGTAAGGGTTGTTCTATCTTTTGTTGTCTTAATGCTTACTCTGTCAGTTTCCTTGAGTCGCATTTCCTCTAATTTCCAGGTAACCTTTGGTGCTGGACGACCACTAATTGGTATGTCAATTGTGAAATTGCTTCCGGTTTTGCAAGTGATAAGTTGTCTGGTGATACCACTCAAATCAGCTGTAGGCTCAATTTGTGGTTCCTTAATAATGACGGATGCGAAGGCTTCTCTTGGCTCACTGTATCCTGCATCATTCTTGGCACGAACACGGAACTCATATTCAGTATTTTCTATAAGATTATTAATTGTCAATGTTAAAAGTTTTGTTTGACCAGCATCAACCCAGTGATCTGATCCTTTCTGTTTCATTTCAATCAGATAAGAGGATATACGGCTTCCACCATCATGCTCAGGTTTAAGCCAAGCTAATGTTACAGATGACTTGCTTGTATCTATAATGTCTAATCTCTTTGGTGGTGCTGGCTCTTCTGTAGCGACAATGGGTTCTGGTGTTTCATATGCCTCTCCTAAACCATATTCATTTTCTGCTAAAACTCGGAAGTAGTATGGTTGACCTTGCAAAAGATCGGTAACCTTAATTATTTGCCTAGTGCACTTTTCACTGACTTCTTGCCAGCTGCGACGGCTTGCTTCGCGTTTCTGCACTACATAATGGTGAATACGTGCACCTCCGTCATTGGTAGGAGCATCCCATAACAAGTTAATAGATCCTCTTGTCACATCCTTGAATGTAAGTGGGCCTGGTGGTCCAGGGGAATCAAGTACCTTCACAGTAAATGTGATAGCCTTTCTGCCACCGTTGTTCTCTACAGTCATTGTGTACTTGCCAGAATCATATCTGTTACAGTCTTCCACTGTCAGGGTGCTGAATGAGTCTGTAGTATGAATATCAGCCCTTATGCTAAGGTCAGAGTCTGGCTTTGTCCAGATAGCAGTTGGTGTGGGTCTACCTTTGTATGCGATAAAGAGACGAATGCTTGCCCCAGCTCTTACAATGTGTGTCTGTTTAAAGTTGGCATCAATATCTATTTCTGGAGATGTTAGTCTATCAGTAGTTTGTACTGTAGCAGGAACTTCACAACTGTCTCCTTTGCCTGCTCCATTCACAGCAGAAACTCTAAACTTGTAGTTTTCACCAGCCTCAAGATCCACAATTGTATATTTTGTGGCTACTACAGCTTCTGCGTTCACTTTGTGCCATTCACCAAGATCAGCTTTGCACATTTCAATAATGTATCCAATAATTTCCATGCCACCATCAAATGCTGGTCTTGTCCATTCTAGGCTTACTGATGTTTTGGTAGTGTCACTGACTTTTACAATACTAGGAGCGCTAGGTGGATTTACAGGCTCTTTGCATTTAATTAGTCTGGATATTCCACTTGGTTCTCCAAGTCCTGCATTATTTTCAGCCACTACACGGAATTCATATTCATTTCCTTCAACCAGGCCAGTTACTCTATATCTGGTCTCAGTGATGGGCTTCTTGCTGGATACTTTAACCCATCTTAAGCTCTTCTTTTCTCTTCTTTCCAAGATATAGTGCTTTATTTCATTTCCACCATCAGATTTTGGTCTTGCCCATGTTACTGTAATGCTGTCTCCAGTCACATGAGTGGAATCTGGTACTCCTGGTGCATCTGGAACAGCTGTGAAACAAGAATAAAAGTATTATCAACATATTATTTCTATACTTATTAAAACTTATGTACCGGCCATCTGTTCAATTTCAGCTTCTGTACAGTTCTGACTTACTGTATTGTATCTGTGCAATGACAGCATCTGAGTCAAGAGGTTTTCCAACTCCAAACTTGTTAGCCGCTGAGATACGGAACTGATACTCATTTCCTTTGATTAATTTAGCAACTGTGTATGAGCAAGCATCACATTGGTCTGTAACAAGGGCCCAAGACAATCTGCTGGTCTCTCGTTTTTCAATTACATAATGAGTTATGGCAGCGCAACCATCATTATCAGGGGGATCCCACCACAAGGTTAACTTTTCGCCACTAATGTTGCTGAATCTTATAGGTCCACCAACTGGTCCAGGTGTATCTGGTGAAAAAAAAATAGACAATACCGAAACATCAAAAAAATGCTATTATTTGATCTCATTATATGTCATTTGGATTTTATGGAATTTCTGCATGAACATAAAGGATGTTGGAAATAATTGTGAAATCTATACATACCAAATACCCTAATTGTCATTTCGGCTTTCTTCGTCCCTGATGAGTTTTTGGCCTCTACAGTGTACACACCACGATGGTCACGTGTAGCATCTCTGGCATAGATAGTGCTATATCCAATTCCATTGTTTATTTCCATTGCAAACCTCTTTTCAATCTCTTTACCATCTTTCAACCAAACAACCTGAGGCACAGGTCGTCCTTTAATCAAAGCTTTAACTTTGATGCTTTCCCCAGCCTTAATAGCAAGTCCTTCAAAGTGCTCTGGTCCAAACTCAATGGTAGGAGCAACTATAAAAAGAAAATATTTTAAATAAATATTGAAATACAAGGAAATTTAACAGAATAAAATAATATAAATAAATAATCCCAACTAGTAAAATGAAATGCATACTCCAAAGTGGAGCATCTAGAGATGATTATTGCTATAGTTTTTAAACTATAAAGTATAGAAGAGTCGCCATGATAATGGGATATACATAGTATTTTATTACATATTATTTTCTTCTAGTCAAAACTTCTGAATAAAAATAACTACATGTGGAATTAACCACTTACCATCCTACTTTCATACTAATTAGAAAAAATAAAGCTAATGGCATAATACTTACTGCTTTCATCTTTTGTCATGATGAAGCCAGAAGATTGTGAAGGTGGGCTAATTGTTCCAACAGCATTTCTTGCAAGGATTCTAAATTCAAAACGGTCTCCTGGGCTCAGTCCAGTCACTGTATATTCACATTCAGAAACATCTGTAAAGTTGCATCTGAGCCAACGTTCATTGCCTTGGCGTCTTTCAATGCTGTAGGCCACAATTTTACTGCCACCATCACGCAAAGGTGGGGTCCATTTAAGTGTAATAGTTTCCCTTGTGACATCAATGTAGTCAGGTGTTCCAGGTGGATCTATAAAAAGATAATATTTTTGGTTAAATTAGGTTTTAGTAAAATTTATAAATAATTAAACATTTGTTCTCAGTGACTACACAAATCTTTTGCTGTACTTACCAACAGGAGACACGGCCAGAGTATGCTTGCTTGGTTCACTTACTGGGCCAAAGCCAGCAGTATTTTCAGCGAAGACACGGAACTGGTAGTCAAGACCCTCAATAAGCCCAGTAATTCTATGTTCACGATTGGATAGTGGTGAAGTGTTAACTTTTTGCCATAAGATGCTGTTTCTTTCTTTCTTTTCTACGTGGAAACCAATAATTTCAGAGCCTCCGTCATATACAGGTTTATCCCAGGAAATAGACATTCCATCACTTGTGATATTGTACACAACTGGCTTTCCAGGTGGTCCTGGTGGTCTAAATTGGTGCTTAGCAATAACATCAACAGAGTTAAGAGGTGGGCTGACTCCATATCTGTTTTCAGCACGCACCCTAAATTGGTATTCTGTTTCTTTAACAAGATTTGGAATCTTGAACGTTGTTCTGGCAACACTGGAACAAACCATCTTCCAATTGGTTTGAGAAGTTTCGCGTTTCTCAATGCTGTATGATGTAATTTCTCCTCCTCCATCATAATCTGGAGCATCCCATGATATAATGATGCTGTCTGATCTTATTTCATCAAATCTAATAGGTCCTTTTGGCTTAGATGGAGGGCCAAGTGTAATCACTGTGATTACATAGGATTTACGATTAACGCCATTATCAAGAATCAAAGTGTACTTCCCACCATTTTCTTTTGTGACATTTTTGATACTAAGGCTAAGTTTGGCTTCTGTTTTCTTAAATCTTACATGTTCACTTTCTTTCAGAGGAATATTGTCCTTTAACCAGGATATACTTGGTTTTGGTTTACCCTTGTAAGGCAACTCAATGTGTACATTGTGTCCAATACGAACAGTGATTTGTCCACCAAGTATTTCAGAGATATCTGCTTCAGGTGCAATAATATAATCTTTAACAGTAATAGGCCCAATAATAGCTCCATCACTCAATCCCTTCTCGTTCTTAGCTGAAACTCTGAAATCCATAACTGAAAGTTCCTTCAATTTGGTAACTTCAAGCACACATACTTTGCTTACTCCTGCATGTGACCATTCCTTTTCATCTTTCAGTTTGCTTTCCACTATATATTCACTGACAAGACTGCCACCATCGTAATCAGGTTTGCTCCAAGCAAGAGTGACAGATGTTTTAGTGGAATCTTTCATTGTAAGATCTTTTACTGGTCCTGGGATTTCAGATGCTTTCACGGGCTCTGTTGTGCTGCATGGCTCTCCTAAACCATTCTCATTTTCTGCAATAACCCTGAAAAAGTAGGCGGTTTTTTCTGACAAGTTAGTCATCTTGAAAGATGTGTGAGAACATTTAGTTGTAACAGCAGCCCATGCTCTCTTGGTTGAATCTCGTTTTTCAATAACATAGTTAGTGATTTCAGCTCCACCATTTATAAGAGGAGGTTCCCATACCAGTGTAACGGTACCTCGAGCAACATTTTTGATTTGTAGCTTCTGGCACTCCGCGGGGGTATCAAGCACTTTAACTGTCACAAATGTTGATTTTGGCTGGCCAACACCATTTTCAATGGTTAAAACATACTTTCCAGTGTCATTGCGTGTAACTTGAGAAATATCAACTAATGTTGATGATTCAGTATTCTGAATGTTATATCTTGGATCATTGTTAATGTTTTTATCTCCCTTTCTCCATGTTACGCTTGGGGCAGGTCTTCCTTTGAAGGGAATCATTAACTGAACATCTTCACCTGCCTTTGCAACAATGGATGTTCTAAGGGCAACATCCAAATCAATCTCTGGTTCCTCTGTAAAGCAAAAAAAATAAAAAATAATGAGAATGACAAAAAGCCTGAGACATAATTAAAGCTTCTGAAAATTGACCAAAAAATACATGTTTGAAAATATCACAACTTACCAAGTACGTCTTTGGCTTGTGCTGGTTCTGTCATCTCAATAGGCTTTCCCTGGCCAGCAGAATTTACAGCTGATACTCTGAAGTAATAGTTAATACCAGGTTTAAGCAAAGATACCACATATTCAGTTGTTCTGACTTCTCCTTTAGCACTAACTACAGTCCAGTCTTCATTATCTGCTTCTCTGATCTCCACTATATAGCTTGTGATTGGACTTCCACCATCAAAGACTGGCTTAGTCCAGTTAAGAGTAACTGATGACTTAGTACTATCCACAATCTTCAGTTTGGTTGGTTGCCCAGGTTTTTCTACAATAAAGTAAATACTTAATTAATATTGTTTATTCTTAAAATTTTACAGTGATTAGTGATATGCAATAGTATGAATGCAAGGAAAATGTGCTTACCAATTGGATCAACAGCTTTGTATAACTCGGAAGCTTCTGAGAATGGACCTTGGCCTGCTGCATTAATTGCACAGACGCGGAACTGATATTCACCCTGTTCTGTAAGTCCAGTTACTTTCTGTCTTGTGTCGCGAATAGATTCTTTGATCACTTTGAACCACCTCAAGCTCTTTTTGTCACGTTTTTCCAAATAATATCCGTTTATATCGCTTCCTCCATCTGCAGTAGGTCTACACCAGGTTACAGTCATAGAACTCTTGGTAATTGAGGTTGCTTCAGGAATACTTGGAGGACCAGGTGTAACTAAAATATTTTAATAAATTTGTTATTAAGGTATCCAGATCACATAACTTTAATGAAACAAGACTGCATATAAGACTATGAATATAACTTACCAAATGCATTTCTTGCTATAACTGGGTCAGATTCCAGAGACTCTCCAACTCCATATTTGTTTACACCTCTAACACGGAATATGTATTCATTTCCTTTAATGAGTTTGGTAACTGTTATGTCACAACTCTCATGCTTTTCTGATATCAAAGACCATACAACACGGCTGGTTTCACGTTTTTCCACAATATAATGAGTGACCTTTGAGCCTCCATCATCTGAAGGTGGTTGCCACATGAAAGAAATTTTTTCAGCTGTGACTGTCCTAAATTGAATAGGTCCTGCAGGTGAACCAGGCGTATCTGTAGAAAAGACAAGACAAAATCTTTATTAATAATCAAAACACAAAAAGGCAAAAAGAATAGAGTAAGACATAGCATTCAAGAAGTAGTTCTCTTTAGGACACATACCAAGTATTTGTACTCTGACACTTGCTGATGCAGAGCCCATGGCATTCTTCAGTTTTAATTCATAAAGTCCACTGTCGATTCGCGATGCCTCCTTAATGAGGATTGATGAAAACTCACTGCTGTGTTCAATTGACATTTGAGCATTGGTCTGTAGTTCCTTTCCATTTCTGAACCATTCAATAGTAGGCAGAGGTTTGCCAGAAATACCAAGTGTCAGTTTCACTGCCACACCAGCTTTGAACTTGACAAGCTCTGTATATTCTGGTGGCACATCTATTTGAGGTGCACCTATAGAAAAGTGTGAAAATATATAAAATTTGCATGTTAAAGACCTTGTTCACTGACAGAATGCAGTTCCTCAAGTAACTTATCTAACAAATTTGACATTCAAAGCTTTGTAACTAATTACATAAAATGAAGTTGGAAATTATACTGATTATCTTATATGAAGTCAGCTCACTTACCATAAGTATCAACACAAGTGATAGGTCCTGCCACCTCAGATGGATTACTGATAGAACCAACTGCATTCTTTGCAAACACTCGGAACTCGTACTGAGAACCTTGAGTCAAGCCAGTTACTGTAAATTGTGTTTCAATAACATTAGTAAAGCTAGCTTTACTAAACCGGCCATTTGGTAGGTCACGTTTTTCCACCATGTATCCAGTGATTTTACTGCCACCATCATATGCCGGTTTCTTCCAGGACAAGCTCACAGAGCCCTTTGAAATATCAGTGACACGGACGTTTCTTGGAGGCTCTGTAAAGAAATTAAGTTGAAAAATTATTAATTTTTTTAATGATATAATTCTTTTTTATTTATAGGCTAGAAAGCATGAATCGAATATAGACAGCAAAAATCTACATAGTCTTACTAAATAGGTACTGGCTCAACAGTTCAAGGGGTTCTCTCATGATCACTGTGGTAGCTCAATGTGTTCTATATCTCAAGTTATTTTGCAAATAAACCCTTTTTTTAAATGCCCCAGTCCTGACTTCTCACTCCTAAGCATCCCATCCCCATTCTCTGTTTACTATTGTTTACTCCTAGACAAGACCTCCAGTAGTTCTGCACTCTCGTTGAGCATGCTCAATTCGTCCTGCCTTCACTTCTGTGTAACTGTTCTGTCCCTGTCTTGGGACAGAACAGAGACTGTCCCAAGACAGAGACCTGCATCTCTACTCTCTATCCTCTACCTTCAGTAAGCTCAGCTCCCTCTCCGGTGGCAAAAGATTATTATTTTATATGCATAGGTACAGTTCAGTTGACCATATCAGGGCAGTGGCAGATAATGTTTGCAGAGCTCCAGCCTCCTTCCCTTTTCACATTTGTGAATTAAGCTCAGTGTGGAGGACAAAGGGTTAATCTGCTCCAATTAACCCTTTTGGTGCACAGGCAGAGAAGTGTTACTGGTAAATGCAGAGGTGGGAGGTGCCATAAAGTTAAGAGGTGATGCAGGTGATTTTTGGATACTTCAAAAGAATAATAGATACAATGATTGTTCTTTATTCTATATAATACTTTTTAGAATATATCGACAAATTGAAATTTCACTTTTAATATATTCTTTAAATCATTTACTTACCACAAGCGTCAATTGCAAGTACAGGCTCTGATGGATGACTGGCTTTTCCGATACCAGCGGCATTCTCTGCATATACTCTAAATTCATATATTAGACCAGGACTGATATTAGACACCTTAAAGTGAGTTGTGCGGATAATTGTTTTGCTGGCTTTCTGCCATAAGATACTGTTCCTGTCTTTCATTTCTAGATGATATCCAATGACTGCATTGCCACCATTGGAGACTGGTTCATGCCAACCCACTGCGATGCTCTCTCGGGTGACATTGCTGACCCATGGTGTTGATGGTGGACCAGGTATAGCTAGGAAAAAAATAAAACATAAGAATGTACAAAACTGTAACATGAAGAATGTCATATTTATGATTTTGATTTATGCCATCAAAACTTACTGTAGGCAAGCTTGACAGTAACAGTCTCTGAATCTATGTGTTCACCGATGCCAAAGCGATTTTCAGCTTTAATACGGAATTGATATTCTTCCCCTTTTGTGAGTTTCATGACTTTAGTGACATTTCTAGCCACTGTGGAGGATACTTCTGACCAAGTGGCAGTACTTGTTTCTCTCTTCAGGACAATGTAGTTGGTAACCTGACTTCCACCATCATAAGCTGGAGGGTCCCACTGTAGTATTAAACTATCTTCGGTTACATCACTGATAATGACTGGACCTATAGGTGGGCCTGGCCTGTCTAGAACCACAATCTTGACTGTTGATTTAGTGGTTCCACTAGAGTTAGATGCCGTTAACTCATATGTTCCAGCATCAGAGGCAACACTTTCTTTCAGGTTGATGATTATGCTTTCAGCTGTAGTTTCAGTGTTGAATCTCAAAGTTGATCTTACAGGAACTCCATCTTTGGATAGGGTCACCTTAGGAAGAGGCTTACCAGAAATTGGAATGTCCACTTTTAGATTTGAGCCGGCTCTGACATACACAGTGTTACTTGGATAGCCTCTCATATCTATCTCAGGTGATTCTGAAAAACACAAGATATTGTAAAAATAAAGTAAAAAAAGTGAAATTATCATTTCAACAGAAGCAGAGCAAAAATGAAATACATGTAAAAGGAAAGGTAATAATACTCTATACCAGAAGTGCAAGCCTTTTGGGCCCAAGGGCCGAACTGTCATGCTGAACCACTCAGAAAGGCCGCAATAAAACTTAAATGGGTATTACCAGCTGTAACATTTATGGAATATCAAAAGTATATACTATAAATATCTGATAGATGCAGATTCCACTTCCAGGACTCCCACCTATCAGGAGATTATGGGTCGCCCTTCTCCCAACGTCAACACTCCAGAATAGATAATACTATGCACTCTTTCCATTGTAGATTACTGTGGTAACAGTCTAGCATTTCACAACTCCCATAAACTACAATGGAGAGAGTTGCATGCATAGATGCCCACCTCCAAATCACATACTCCTTTCTGGAGTGCCAAACCGGGTTCAAATGACCCCATTATGCTGATGTATGGGGAATGCAGAAATGGTTACACAGTGTACCATTAGTTCTTGCCTGTTCCTGTGCTGTGTGGCACTCCTCTTTTCTCTGACATAGAAACTACATATGAGCACCCACACTCCAACAAGCACTTCTCTGTACAGATGGGTAGGGGCCACACAGAATATCATCACAGGCTGCACGTGGCATTTGAGGCTAATGCTAGGATGTATTACTTACCAAGCTTTTCTTTAACAGTAACAGCCAGGAGGAGCTCCTTTGGATCACTCAAACCAGCTTGGTTTTCAGCAAAAACTCTGAAGAAATAGTCAACATTTTCCTTGAGCCCACGGATATCATGACGAGTTGTCTTCACAACTGCACATTTGACCCATTTTTGTTGGCCCTTCTCTAGTGCTTCAACAAGGTAGCCTAAAATTTTACTTCCTCCATCATGTTCTGGTTTGGACCAAGCAAGTGTTACGCTGTCTTTGGTAATATTGGTTACTCCAAGCTTTTCTGGTGGGCTAGGTCTCTCTGTGAAAAAAAATATGTAAAAAGTTAAGTGTATTTCACATTTGTTACAAATTATCATAATTTGTGAATATTCCTTAATTGCATTTATTTATAACAGTTCTACTGACCTGTTATTTTTACACCCTCTTTGGTCTCCGCAGGTGCTCCAATGCCAAATTCATTTTCTCCAGCAATTCTAAAATAGTAAACTGCACTCTCTTGTAGCCCGGTGACTTTGTATGTAAGACGGTGGCAGTTGTTTGTTACACCGACCCATGCTTTTTTGCTTGCTTCTCGTTTCTCAATATGGTAATTCTTAACTGGTGCTCCACCATCATTCTCAGGAACATCCCATGTCAAGACAGCAGATTCTTTTGTAACGTCTTTGACAACAATGTTAGAAGGTGGTCCAGGAGAATCAAGAACTTTTACAACGAGTGTAAGTGTTGCAGTGTTAAGAATATTTTGTAAAGTAAGTGTGTACTTGCCAGAATCATTTCTTGTTGCTTTTTCAATGGAAAGTGATGTTTTATTGTCTGTAGTGTCAATGGTAGCTCTTGTTCGCAGGTCAGAGTCTGGTTTACTCCATGTGACATTAGGAGTGGGTTTGCCTTTATAAGGAACTGCCATAGTAAATGATCCACCAGCTTTTACAATTAATGTCTTGCGCATTTCACTATCAATGTCAAATGCAGGTTCTTCTTCTCTTTCTTTTACTATATGCGGTTCAGTGCTATCACTTGGGTCACTTTGGCCTACCTTGTTAACAGATTTTACTCTAAATATGTACTCAGCTCCTGATGTAAGTGCAGTTGCAGTAAACTCTGTACCTCTGATATTTGTTATAGCAGTTGTCCAATCAGTTTCATCAGATTTTCTGTATTCCACTGAATAACCTGTAATTGGTGACCCACCATCAAAGAGTGGTTTTACCCAGCCTATTGTTACACTTGTCTTTGTTGAGTCTATGATTTTAGGCTTAGAAGGTGGAGATGGTAAGAAAATAGGATCTTCTGCACGAATCAATGGAGTACATTCACTTGGGGCACTGAGGCCAGCAGCATTTTCTGCATAGACGCGATGTTCATAGTCACATCCCTCGCGTAGGCCGGAAGATTTTACCCTGAGGTCATATACAGGCTTTTTGTTAACACGCATCCATCTCAGACTGTTTTTCTCACGTCTCTCAATCACATATCCCAGTATTTCACTACCACCATCACTGTCAGGTCTCGCCCAACATAAGGTCATAGCCTCTTTAGTAACACTGGAGATCTCCAGTGCTTTTGGTGGATTTGGTACTGTATAAGGATTCAGTGCCTTTATGGCTTCACTTTCTAATGGTTCACCAACTCCATATTTGTTCACACCCATTACTCTGAAAATATATTCATTACCCTTGAGCAGCTTTGTAACCCTACAAGATGTGGTTCTAAGTTCTGATTCACAGACGGTCCAAGCAATGCGACTTGTTTCACGCTTTTCAACAATATAGTGGTCAATTTCAGCACCACCATTTTCTTGGGGAGGTCCCCAGGAAAGTGAACACTTCTCAGATGTTACTCCAGCAATGTGTAACGGCCCTGCCGGTGGCCCAGGTCTGTCAAGTACTTTGCAATTTACAGCTAATGATCTTGTTCCTGCAACATTTTGTAATGTTAGCACATATTGGCCTGAATCTCTTCTTATGCAGTCTTTAACTACAAGGATAGTGCTGCTGTCTGTTGATGTGATCTCAACTCTTGCTTTTTCTTCAATATCTTTGCCATCTTTTGCCCAAGAAACTACAGGATGAGGACGTCCTGCAATGTCAGCATTAATTTTTAGGATTTCACCTGCTTTCACAACAACTACATCCCGGAATTTTACATCCATCATAATTCTTGGGGCTTCAACGTCATCCTTAACTGTAATAGGCCCTGTTGATTCAGATGGCTCACTAAATAACCCAGCAGCATTCTTTGCAATAATACGGAACTCATATCTTTGGTCTTCTGTCAGAGCAGTTACATCAAAGAATGTTTCTTGGATGTTAGTAAAGTTGCACTTTAACCAACGTCCATCAGGCAATTCTTTTCGTTCAATTATATATCCTGTAATCTTTGCTCCGCCATCATATTCTGGTTTCTTCCAGGCCAATGAAACGGATGTTCTTGTGATGTTAGTAACTTCTGGTTGACTTGGGGGATCACATGGGTCTCTTGCTGCAACTGGTTCGCAAGACTTGCTGCATTTGCCAATTCCAGCAATGTTTTCAGCATATACACGATATTCATACATAAGTCCTTCTTCAACCCCTGTTACCTTCAGTTGTGTATCAGATATTAGACTTTTGTTGACTTTAGTCCAAAGAATGCTGCTTCTTTCTTTTCTTTCTAAGTGATATCCAATCACGTAACTACCACCATCATTTACTGGGGGTTGCCAGCTAACAATCATAAAAGTTTTTGTTGAATGAGCAACACGGGGTGTTCCTGGGGGTCCTGGTGGTTTAAATGGATATTGAGCAATGACTGATGGACTGTCAGTAAAATGACTTTTGCCATATCTGTTTTCAGCACAAACCCTGAACTGATATTCTGATCCAGTTGTTAAACGTACAACTTTAATGGATGTTCTTGCCACTGTTGCTGATACTACTTCCCAGACTGTAGTAGTTGTATCCCTCTTTTGCACAATGTAGTTATTAATATGACAGCCACCATCATATTCAGGTGGGCTCCAAGAGAATGAAACACTATCTGCACTAACATCATCAATTTTAATTGGTCCTGGTGGTCCTGGCTTATCAAGAACTATTACACCAAGAGAAGCAGTTGATGATCCTGCACTGTTTGAAGCAATTACTTCATACTGTCCAACATCGTCTTTGGAGGCCTCTTTGATAGAAAGAAGGGTGGAGGTCTTTGAATCTTGAACATTTACTCTCGTAGTTTGCTTCAGAGGCTGTCCATCTTTCTTCCAAGATATTGTGGGAGTTGGGCGTCCTCGAATTGGCATATCAATCTTAAGATCATCACCAGCTTTAACACTGAAAGTGTTAAATAGCAATTCAATTGTTGGTTGAATTTCAACATCTTTTGCAACTACAGGGACTCCCAGCTGTCTTGGATCACTCTTTCCTTTCTCATTTACAGCTATTACTCTGAATGTATATTCTTCTCCCATAGTCAAACCAGTAATAGTTGCTTCAAGGGTCTTCACCTGAGTAGAAGGGATCCATTTTTCACTCCCTTTTGTTTGCATTTCCACAATGTAACTAGTAATTTTGCTACCTCCATCACTTTCTGGTTTCTCCCAGGATATAATTGCGCTATTACGAGTTACATCAACAAGACTGACTCTTCCAGGAGAAAGAGGAGCTTCAGAAACTTTAACTGGATCAGCTGTTCTTGCAGGTAGTCCAACTCCATGCTCATTTACAGCTAAAACACGGAAGTAATAGATACCACCTTCTAGCAGCTGTTCTATTTTAAATGTATTTTTGGTACAATTATTTGTAACAGTAGCATAAGCTTTTCTAGTAGCTTCACGTTTTTCAACAATGTAGTTTGTGATTTTAGATCCCCCATCAATAAGTGGTGGTTCCCAAGATAGAGTCACTAAATTTTTTCTCACCTCTTTTACTGTCAAGTTTACTGGGGCACTTGGGGAATCAAGTACTCTAACATTGACAAATGCAGATTTTGATCCACTGTTATTTTCTAAAGTTAAATTGTATCTTCCACTATCAAACCTGTTGACATTGTCAATAACCAACATTGTATATGAACTGGTGACTTCAATTTGTGCCCTTTCAGTAAGTTTGTCATCTGCTTTTTCCCATTTTACTTCAGGTTCAGGCCTTCCTTTGATTGTAACAAACAATCTCAAGGTTCCACTTGCACGGACAGTGACAGTCTTTCTCAAATCAGCATCAAGCTCTATCTCAGGTGGCTCTAGTTTTTCAGCAGCAATTACTGTTCCTGGAATAACAGCAGGTTCTCCTACACCTTCAGAATTGATGGCGCAAATGCGGAAACAATATTCAGTGTTTTCTTTTAATTTTGTTACAGTAAACTGTTTGCCTTGTAATCCCGTTGGTGGTGTTGCTGTTGTCCATTCATCAGCTGCTGATTCTTTGAATTCAACAACATAACCTGATACTGGTACACCACCATCATAAACAGGTTTGCTCCAGGCAAGAGATACAGATGATCTAGATGTGTCAGTTACCTTTGGATTGCTAGGGGGACCTGGTGGATAGTTGGCATCACATGCGCGATAGAAAATAGATGGTTCACTTGCTTCTCCAACACCTGCTGCATTCTCTGCTGAGACTTTAAATTCATAGAAATGTCCATCTGTCAAGCCTGTTACTCTAAGTCGCAAATCAGTTAATCTTTTCTTGTTGCATTTTGACCATTTAATACCATCTTTGTCTCGTTTTTCAAGAATGTACCCATCTATCTCTGCACCGCCATTATCTTGAGGTCGGCCCCATGTTACCACCATAGAGTCTTTTGTGATAGTTGAAACCTCTGGTGTTGAAGGTGGACCTGGAGGCTTATATGGATTACGAGCCAGAACTGCTTCAGACTCAAGTGGCTCTCCAATTCCATATTTGTTCACAGCAACAACACGGAAAATGTATTCATTTCCTGTTAGAAGTTTGGTGACTTTATAGCTGAGTGTTGGTACATTTGATGCAACTTGAGTCCAAGATAATCTGCTTGTTTCTCTTTTCTCAATATTGTAATGGGAAATGTTTGAACCCCCATCCTGCATTGGTGGACCCCACGCCAAGTAGCATTTATCTGCTGTTACACCTGTAACCTTCAGTGGACCTTCTGGAGGGCCAGGACGATCCAAAACCTTCACTGTAATGGGAATTGATTTTGTTCCACCCACATTGCTGAGGTTCAAAACGTAGTGACCACCATCCACTCGAATACAATCTTTAACAATTAATGTTGTTTTCTGAATAGTGGACTTTATTTCTGATCGTGCTGTGGTTGCATCAAGCTCTTTTCCATCTTTTAACCATGTGATATCAGGGATAGGTTTGCCATGAATGTCAGCTTCAAGAACAAAAGTCTCTCCAGCATTAACAACAATAACATCTTTATACTTTGGATCCAGTGATGCCCTTGGTGCATCTATTTCATCTCTTGCAGTGATAGGCCCAGTGCTTTCTGATGGCTCACTAAAGTTTCCAGCAGCATTTCTTGCTATAATTCTGAACTCATATCTATCATTTTCTGTAAGACCTGTTGCAGTAAATTCTGTTTCTAACACATTTGTAAAGCTGGCTTTCATCCACCGACCATCAGGCAGTTCTTTCTTTTCAACTATGTAACCTGTAATCTTACTTCCACCATCATATTCTGGTTTTTTCCAGTGAAGGGTGACATAATTTCTAGTAATGGCAAGAGCTTCTGGACGACCTGGTGGATCACATGGATCACGGGCAACATATAATTCAGATACTTTACTAGGTTTACCAATACCAACAACGTTTTCAGCATATACTCTGAATTCATATTCTATGCCCTCTTCAAGACCATTAGTTTTCAATTTTGTGTCTTGAAGAAGAGTCTTATTTAGTTTTGCCCAAAGGATACTATTCTTTTCTTTGCGTTCTACATGGTAGCCAAGAACTTTACTTCCACCATCATTTACTGGTTCATGCCACTGTACAATCATATGGTCCTTAGAAAGTGATGATACAAATGGAGTTCCTGGAGGCCCAGGTTCTTTGTAGGGATACTGTACAATAACAGCAGAAGAATCCAGAGGAGGACTTTTGCCGTACCTATTCTCAGCATAAATTCTAAATTGGTACTCTAATCCAGTTTTTAGTTTTGTCACTTTAATGGTTGTTCTAGCAACTGTTGCTGATACTGTTTGCCAAGAGGTGGTGGTTGTGTCTCGTTTTTCTACTATGTAATTGTTGATTTGACAGCCACCTGTATACTCTGGTGCATCCCATGAAAACACCACAAAGTTAGAACTAATTTCTTCAAATCGTACAGGTCCTTTTGGTGGACCAGGTTTATCAAGAACAACAATAGTAATCTCTTCAGTAGCTGTGCCAGCACTGTTGGTTGCTGTAACTGTATACTTTCCAAAGTCATCTTTGCTGCTTTCTTTGATGTGCAATACAGTTGACGATGATGTGTCTTCTACATTAACTCTAGTTGTTTGTTTCAGTGCCTGTCCATCTTTAGTCCAGCTGATACTGGGTTTGGGTCTGCCTATAACTGGAATCTCAATCTTTAGATCTTCTCCTGCTTGTACATTATAAGAATTAAACATTAGTTTGAAACTTGGTTCAATTGTCAAATCTTTAGCTATTACAGGAATGCCAAGGATTCTTGGGTCACTTTTTCCTTTTTCATTGTAAGCAAGAACTCTGAAAGAATATTCCTGTCCTGGGCTCAATCCAGATACAACAGCACTACAAGTTTTTGTTTCAGTGGCTGTGCTCCATTTTTCAACTCCCTTTGGCTGTGATTCTACTAGATATCCTATAATTCTACTTCCACCGTCATGCTCAGGTTTCTCCCATGAAAGTGATACACTTCTTTGGGTGACATCAGTAAGAGTAATTTTGCCAGGTGGCAATGGTGCTTCAGAGGCCTTTACTGCATCAACTGTGTCTACTGGCAGACCAATACCATACTCATTCTCTGCCATAACTCTAAAGTAATATACAGCTCCCTCTGTCAGATGTTCAACTTTGTAGCTTGTTTTGTTGCATTTAGCTGTGACATTTGCATATGCTTTTCTAGTTGATTCTCTCTTGTCAATAACGTAGTTCTTTACTTTAGCACCACCATCAATCAGTGGAGGCTCCCATGCAAGAGTGACAGAATCTTTCTTGATGTCTTTCACAACAAGGTTTATTGGAGGTCCTGGTGTATCAAGCACCTTAACTGTTACAAAGGCAGATTTTGAGCCACTGCTGTTTTCCAGTTTAAGAATATACTTTCCAGCATCATTTCTATCAACATTATCTATTGAAAGTTGAGTGTAGTTATGACCTCTTTCAATTTGTGACTTTTCAGTAAGTTCTCCATCTTCTTTTGACCAGCTGATTTCTGGGATTGGTCTTCCACTAATTGGTATTTGAATTCTAACATTTCCTCCAGCTCTAACCAATATTCCCTTTCTTAATTCAGAATCAAGATCTATTTCAGGCCCCTCCAGTTTGTCTTCTGGTTTGACAGTTCCTGGTACAGATGCTGGCTCACCTACACCAGCTTTATTTAATGCACAGATACGAATCTGGTACTGCTGATGCTCAATAAGTTTAGCTATCTCAAATTTAGTAACCTGTAGACCTGTCTGTGGAGTACACATTGTCCATTCTTCTTCATCTCCTTTGCATATTTCTACAATGTATCCTTGGATTTCACTACCACCATCATAAATTGGTCTTCCCCAAACAACAGTTATAGAATTTTTAGTTGTATCTACAACATGAGGGTTTGCAGGTGGTCCAGGTTTGAATATAGGATCACATGCTTTAAAGTAGGCTGTAGGTTGACTTGCTTCACCTACTCCAGCAGCATTTTCAGCAGATACCTTGAACTCATAGTCATGATCTTCTGTTAATCCAGTTACTCTGAATCTTAGATCTGTAATTCTGCGCTTGTTGCACTTAGTCCATCTTATGCCCGCTCTGTCTAGTTTTTCTACAATATACCCAATGATTTCACTACCACCATCATCATCTGGTCTGCTCCAACACACTGTCATTGAGTCTTTTGCGATGTTGGTCACTTCAAGTGCCTTTGGAGCACCAGGAAGCACAAATGGATTTTTCATTAGAACTGGTGTAGACTCTAAGGGTTCACCAACTCCATACTTATTAACAGCCATGATACGAAAGATGTATTCATTTCCTTCCAAAAGTTTTGTTACTTTTATAGAAGTAGTTACCACTTCTGTTGCAACAACAGTCCAAGCAAGGCGACTTGTTTCCCGTTTTTCAACAACATAGTGAGAAATATCACTACCACCATCATGCAGCGGTGGACCCCATGCAAGAGAACATTTGTCACAAGTAACTCCAGTAACATGAACTGGTCCTTGAGGAGGTCCAGGACGGTCCAGAACTTTTACTTGGATAGGTACTGATTTTGTTCCCGCAACATTGGAAGCTTGCAAAATATATTGTCCTCCATCAACTCTAATAGCATCTTTAACAATAATGAGCGCCTTGAAGTCAGTGTTCTTTACTTCACATCTAGCAGCTTCTTCAACTTCTTTATCCCCCTTGAACCACTGAATTGTAGGAATAGGTTTACCGTGCACATCTGCATCAAGTTTAAATGTTTCACCAGCATTTACGACAATTGTATCTTTGTATTTTGGATCCATTGAAATTCTAGGAGGTTCTACTTCATCCTTGGCAGTTATTGGTCCAGTGCTATCTGAAGGTCTGCTGAAGGTTCCAGCAGCATTCCTTGCAATAACTCTGAAATCATATCTTTCGTCTTCAGTAAGTCCACTTACTGTAAATTGTGTCTCAATTACATTTGTAAAGCTTGCTTTCATCCAGCGTCCTTCAGGCAAATCACGCTTTTCAACTATATAACCTGTTATCATGCTGCCGCCATCATATTCAGGCTTTTTCCAGCTCAGAGTTATTTCATTTCTTGTTACATTTATTGGTTCTGGGCAGCCAGGAGGGTCACATGGATCTCTAGCAAAATAGCACTCTGAAGCTTTGCTTGATTTTCCAATGCCAACAATGTTTTCGGCATATACCCTAAATTCATATTCAATGCCTTCTTCAAGATTGGTGGTCTTAAAGTGGGTGTCTGCAATAATAGTCTTATTTACCTTTGTCCACATTATACTATTCCTCTCTTTCCGTTCAAGATGGTAACCAATCACTCTGCTGCCACCATCGCTAATAGGTTCGTGCCATTGTACAACCATGCTGTCTTTTGTTATTGTTGGAACTGAAGGTGTACCAGGAGGCCCAGGTTCCTTATATGGATATTGTGCTATTACTGGTTCAGAGTCCAGTCCAAAGCTTCTTCCATACCTGTTTTCAGCAAAAATTTTAAACTGATACTCTGTGCCAGTTTTAAGTTTTGATACCTTCAATGTAGTTCTTGCAATAGTTGCTGAAACTGTTTCCCAAAGTGTAGTAGTTGTGTCTCTTTTTTCCACAATGTAATTTGTGATTTGACAGCCACCAGTGTATACTGGAGGGTTCCAAGATAATGTCATGCTATCAGAACTCACATCATCAAATTTCACAGGGCCTTTTGGAGGATCAGGCTTGTCTAGTGTTATAATTTCAATTGATGCTTCTTTCTGTCCAACAACATTTGAAACTGTGATTGCATACATTCCAGCATCATCCTTGTTTGTTTCCTTTATCACCAATGTAGTATGTTGTGCTGTATCTGTAACATTAACCCTAGTAGTCTGCTTGAGAGGCTGGCCATCCTTTATCCAAGTAATTGCTGGTTTTGGTCTTCCAGAAATTGGAACTTCAACCTTCAGATCATGGCCAACTTGGACGCTGTAATTGCTAAATGCAGGTCGAACATCTGGCTCTATTACAAGGTCTTTAGCAACCACTGGAACAGCAAGTGATCTAGGGTCACTCTTTCCTTTCTCATTTACAGCTATTACTCTGAAAAGGTATTCACCTCCTTGAGCCAGGTTCTTTATTAGTGCTTCAAGGGCTTTGACACGCACACTCTCAGACCATTTGTCACTTCCCTTTGCTTGCATTTCGACTATGTACTGAGTGATTTTGCTTCCACCATCATGTTCAGGTTTTTCCCAAGACAATGATACACTGTTTCTGGTAACATCAACTACTGTTATTTTTCCTGGAGGTTGTGGAACCTCAGACACCTTTATAGGTTCAGCTGTGTCAGCTGGTAAACCAATGCCGTATTCATTCTCTGCTTTTACCCTGAAGTAATAACTGCAGCCTTCTTGAAGTTGGTCTATCTTCCATGAAGTCTTGTGGCAATTTGTTGCAACAGCAGCATAAGCTTTTCTTGTGGTTTCTCGTTTTTCAATAATGTAGTTCTTTATTTTAGCTCCACCATCCAGTGCAGGAGGTTCCCAAGTTAGTGACACAGAATCCTTAGTAACATCTTTAAGTTTTAGATTTACTGGTGCACTAGGTGTATCTAAAACTCTTACACTAATAAAGGCAGATTTGGTACCACTGCTGTTTTCAACTGTTATAGTATATTTTCCAGAATCAAATCTATTAACATTATCAAGTACAAGTGTGGTGAAGCTACTGGTTACATCAATCTGGGCTGTTTCTCTAATATCTCCATCTACTTTTGACCATTTAACTTCGGGTGCTGGACGTCCTCTAATGGGAATGAATAATCTTAGCGAGCCACCAGCCCTTACATTAACAACTTTCCTCAGTTCTGGATCAAGATCAAGGTCAGGTACATCGAGTTTCTCTTCAACAATAATTGAAGCAGGAATATCAGCATGTTCCCCAACACCAGCCTTATTTACTGCACATATACGGAATTTATATTCATGTTTTTCCAAAAGCTTTTCAACTTCAAGTCGGGTTTCCTTAATGCCTGTTGAAGGAGTACACATAGACCATTCTCCAGTACTGACATCACATTTCTCCACAATGTAGCTTTGAATCTCACATCCACCATCATAGATGGGCTTGCTCCATGAAAGGATTACTGATGATCTTGTAACATCCACTACTCTGGGATTGTTTGGAGGACCAGGTTTATAAATAGGATCTGAAGCTTTATAATAAATGGATGGCTGGCTTGGCTCACTTAGGCCAGCAGCATTCTCAGCATAAACTCTGAATTCATAAAGATGGGATTCAACTAGTCCAGTTACTCTGAAGCGCAATTCACTGACCAATCGTTTGTTACATCTGACCCAACGTATGCCTTCTTTGTCACGTTTTTCAAGAACATAACCAGTTATTTCACTGCCACCATCGAATGCTGGCCTTTCCCAAACAACAATCATTGAGTCCTTTGTTACAGCTGTAACTTCAGGAGCTTTTGGAGCTTGTGGAACAACGAAAGGATTCTTGGCAGTGACAGCTTCTGATTCAAGGGGTTCCCCAACACCATATTTATTTACAGCCATGACACGGAAAATGTATTCATTTCCTTCCAAAAGTTTTGTTACTTTGCAACCGAGAGTTTGAACATTTGCATCAACAACTGTCCATACTAAGCGACTTGTTTCTCTTCTCTCCACAACGTAGTGGTCAATGTCGCTGCCACCATCATGTTTTGGAGGGTTCCAAGCTAATGAACATTTTTCAGCAGTAACACCAGTAATAGTAATTGGGCCTTCAGGAGGTCCTGGTCTATCAAGAACTTTTATATTAACTGGTACAGATTTTTCACCAGCTACATTTTTCAGTAGTAAAATGTACTGTCCACTGTCCACTCTAATAGCTTCTTTTACACTTAGTGATGTGAAAAAGTCTGTTCCTTTAATTTCTAGCCGAGCTGTGTTTGCAAGTTCCTCGCCTCCTTTAAACCATTGAACAGAGGGAATAGGTTTTCCAAATACATCTGCATCAATCTTAAATGTTTCCCCAGCATTTATTGTTATGACTTCCCGGTATTTTGGATCCATGCTTACACGAGGAGGCTCTACTTCATCTCTTGCTGTAATTGGTCCAGTGCTTTCTGAAGGTTCACTAAATATTCCAGCAGCATTTCTTGCAATTACGCGGAATTCATATCGTTGGTCCTCAACCAGTCCACTAACTTCAAACTGAGTTTCAATTAAGTTTGTAAAGCTGGCCTTCATCCAGCGTCCATCAGGTAGTTCTTTCTTCTCAACAATATAGCCAGTGATCTTGCTCCCACCATCATATTCAGGTTTTGTCCACTGAAGTGTAACTGAACTTCTTTTGACAATTATTGCCTCAGGACGTCCGGGGGGATCGCATGGATCCCGGGCCACATAGCATTCAGACACTTTACTTGGCTTGCCAATGCCTACAATGTTCTCAGCATAAACTCTGAATTCATATTCAATACCTTCTTCAATGTTTGCTGCCTTAATTTTTGTGTCTGGGAGGATTGTTTTATTCATCTTCACCCACAGAATGCTGTTTCTTTCTTTGCTTTCTACATGATATCCAAGGATCTTGCTACCTCCATCATTTACAGGCTCATTCCACTGTACAAGCATACTGTCTTTTGTAACTGCAGTTACAAATGGTGTACCAGGAGGTCCAGGAAGTTTGTATGGATACTGTGCAATTACCGATTCAGATACCAAATATCCGCTCTTTCCATATCTGTTCTCAGCTGCAATCCTGAACTGATATTCACAGCCTGTTTTAAGTCGTGTAGCTTTTATGGTTGTTCTTGCTACTGTTGCAGATACGATTTGCCAGACTGTTGTTGAGGTATCACGTTTTTCTACAATGTAATTGTTGATAGAGCTTCCACCATCGTATTTTGGAGGATTCCATGAAAGGCTAATACTGTCAGCTGTCACTTCATCAATTTTAACTGGACCTGTTGGTGGCTCTGGCTTGTCAAGAACAACAATGCTGAGCTGTTCAGTAGCCTCCCCTGCAGAATTGGCTAGTTTCACTGTATATTGGCCAACGTCCTCTTTTGAAGCCTCTTTAATTGTTAACAAAGAGTTGTTTTCTGTGCTCTCTGCATTCACTCTGGTTGTCTGTTTTAATGGCAGATTATCTTTGTGCCATGTGACAGATGGCTTAGGACGTGCAACAAATGGAACATCAACTTTAAGGTCTTCACCAGCTAAAACACTGAATGTGTTAAAGAGAAGCTTGAATGCTGGCGCAATTACTAGATCTTTAGCAACCACTGGCACTCCAAGCTGTCTTGGATCACTGATTCCTTTCTCATTTTGAGCTGATACTCGGAACATGTATTCCTCTCCTTGAATCAATCCAGTTATTTTTGCTTCTGTTGTTTTTACAGTAGTACATGTTGCCCATTTCTCACTGCCTTTGCTTTGCATCTCTACGATGTAGGCCACAATTCTGCTTCCCCCATCATGTTCTGGTTTTTCCCAAGACAGAGAAACACTGTTTCTTGTTACATCTTCCAAAGTGATCTTGCCTGGTGGTAGTGGTCTTTCTGATACTTTAACTGAGTCTGCTGTTTCAACTGGTAAGCCTATTCCATATTCGTTTTCTGCAAGGACTCTAAAATAGTAATTACAGCCTTCTTGTAATGGCTCTATTTTCCAACTTGTCTTGTGACAATTAGCTGATACTGTTGAATATGCTTTTCTGGTTGATTCTCGTTTTTCTACTATGTAGTTCTTAATTTTGGATCCACCATCAATGAGAGGAGGTTCCCAAGTTAATGTGACAGAAGATTTGGTAATTTCTTTTATTTTAAGATCCTGAGGTGCTCCTGGAGTATCAAGCACCCTAACATTGACAAAGGCTGACTTACTTCCTGAGCTGTTTTCTACTGTTAGCATATATTTTCCACCATCAAATCTGTTCACATTTTCCACAACTAGTAAAGTATAAGAACTTGTTGATTCAATGGTTGCTCTGTCTATAGGTTCACCACTTTCTCTTGTCCATTTAACTTCTGGTGCAGGTCTTCCTTTAATTGGAACAAACAATCGTAAGGTACAACAAGCTCTTATGTTTATAACTTTACGAAGTTCAGCATCTAATTCAATCTCAGGTGGCAGCATTCTTTCTTCAGCCTTTGGTGATCCAGGGACAAGGGCAGGCTCACCAGCTCCTTCAGCATTTATTGCATATATCTGTATTTTATATTCCTGGTTTTCTTTAAGTCCCGTGATAGTAAAGGAAGTAGCTTTAAGTCCAGCAGGTGGTGTTACAACTTTCCATTCATCTTCTTCAGGGAGAGAAATTTCAACATTGTATCCTGTTATTTCTGAGCCACCATCATAGACTGGTTTATTCCAAGCAATTGTAATAGAAGATTTACTGGTGTCTAGTACTCTTGGGTTTCCAGGTGGGCCAGGTTTAAACACAGTATCACATGCTTTATAGAATGGACTGCACTGGCTTGGCTTACTAATTCCAGCTGCGTTTTCAGCCATTACTCTATATTCATATTCATGTCCTTCAGTAAGACCAGAAACCTTGTATCTCAAATCTGTAAGAATTCTTTTGTTGCATTTAACCCAACGGAGCCCTTCCTTGTCACGACGTTCCACTATATAGTTTGTGATTGGGCTTCCTCCATCAGACTCAGGATGTCCCCAACAAACAATCATGGTGTCTTTTGTAATTGTTGTTACTTCAGGCATCTTTGGTGGATCAGGTGATACATATGGATTGACTGCAAGTGTAGGTTCTGATTCCAAGACTTCTCCAACTCCATACTTGTTAACAGCCATAACACGGAAAATATATTCATTTCCTTTTAGTAGTTTGGTAACCTTGAATTTAGTCACTTGGACATCTGTTGCAACACTTGTCCAGGCCAATCTGCTTGTTTCACGCTTCTCTACAATGTAGTGATCTATCTTTGCACCTCCATCATCTAATGGTGGTAACCATGATAAGACACATTTTTCAGTTGTGACTTCAGATACAGCCAATGGGCCTTCACAAGGGCCTGGCCTATCAAGAACTTTGACATTAAAGACATGTTTAGCAAAACCACCTGGATTAGAAGCAGTAAGGTGGTATGCCCCACCATCTTTTCGTGCAGAGTCTTTATTTATTAAAGTTGTTGAGAAATCTGCTAACTTTATTTCTAACTTTCCTGTATCCTCAAGATCCTTGCCTTCTTTTGTCCAAGCCAATGTGGGAATTGGACGACCAGAAACATCAGCATCAAGTCGGAAAATTTCCCCAGCCTTCAAAATAATAACATCTTTGAACTTCGCATCAACCATTATCCTTGGCTCTTCTATATCATCTCTGCAAGTTATGGTGTCAGATGATTCAGATGGCTGGCTAACAGCACCAGCAGCATTTCTGGCAATTATTCTAAACTCATATTCTGAATTTTCAGTTAATCCACTAACAGTAAACTCAGTTTCTAATATGTTACTAAAGTTAGCTTTCAGCCAACGACCATTGGGAAGATCTCTTTTCTCAACTGTGTAGCCAGTGATCTTAAACCCTCCATTATATTCTGGTTTTGTCCACTGTAGAGTCACTGAATGTCTAGTAATGTTGAGAGCAACTGGTTTTCCTGGTGCATCAATTGGATCAAGAGCAAATGCTGGTTCAGAAGACTTGCTTGGTTTACTCTTGCCAGCTATATTTTCTGCCACAACACGGAATTCATATGCAATACCATCAGTCAGGCCTGAGGATTTATATATATTTCCTACTACCAGAGTCTTGCTGATTGTTTGCCAGAGTATACTGTTTCTTTCTTTTCTTTCAATATGATAACCTAGTATTGGGCTTCCACCATCAGTGACTGGTTCATTCCAGCTAATTGTCATTGAATCTTTTGCAACTGCAATAACTTGAGGTGTTCCTGGAGGTCCAGGAACCTTAAATGGATAGGCAGCAACTACAGACTCTGAGTTGAGGGCTGGTCCAGTTCCATATCTGTTCTGAGCTTTAACCCGGAACTGATACTCCAATCCAGTTATAAGTTTTGTCGCTTTAAAAGTTGTGCGTATTACTGTAGAAGCCAACTCAGCCCAGGTAGTACTGTTTGTTTCACGTGCTTCTACAATGTAGTTGCTTATTGGAACACCACCATCATTCTCAGGAGGGTCCCAAGACAAAGTAACAAAGTCAGAAGAAATTTCGTCAAATTTGATGGGTCCTGTTGGAATTCCAGGAATATCATGTACTTGAACTGTGACTATATCACTTATCTCTCCCACAATGTTTTTAGCTGCTACAGTATATTTTCCAGAGTCATTTCTTACACATTCATTGATATTTAAGATAGTTGCAGTTGCTGTGCGTTCTACATTAACTCTCTGAGTCTCTCTGAGAACTTGTTCACCCTTTTTCCATGTCACGGTGGGTTTTGGCCTTCCGAGAACAGGGATTTCAACTTTAATGTTGTCTCCAGCTTTAGCAAGCACAGTCTTATGATAAAGGCCACGCAAGTCAAATTCTGGAAGCATCATCTGTTCTTTAACAATCACGGGTCTGCTTTCTCTTGGATCACTTCTTCCTGCACTGTTGACTGCCATTACTTGGAAGACATATTCTTCATTTTCATTAAGATTTTTTACTACATAGTCCAAAGATTTAACTGTTGCAATATGTGTCCATTGATCAGAACCCCTTCGTTGTGCTTCAATAACATAACCTGTAATTTTGGTTCCACCGTCATGTTCTGGCTTCGGCCAGGCAAGACTCACACTGTTCTTGGTAACGTCCATGATATTGAGGCTTTCTGGGGGAGAAGGTGCTTCAGATGCTCTTATGGGATCACCTGTTTCAGCAGGTTCACCAATTCCAAACTCATTCTCTGCTAGAACTCTGAAATAATATTCACATCCTTCAGCTAAATTAGGAATCCTTAGAGAGCACTTCTGGCAGTTGGTTGTTATCGTTGAATAAGCTTTCCTTGTAGATTCACGTTTTTCAACTACATAATTTGTTATCCTGGATCCACCATCTATGAGTGGCATATCCCACTGCAAAGTGATACTGTCTTTTGAAACATCTCTGGCTTTCAGGTTTAATGGAGGTCCTGGGGAATCCATAACTTTGACATTAATAAATCCTGATTTCTTTCCAGCTGCATTTTCAAGAGTCATTGTGTATTTTCCAGCATCGTATCTGTTGCACTCTGTAATTATAACCAGAGAATATGATTCTGTGTTCTCAATGTTGGCTCGTAATTTGAGAGGAATGTCCCCTTTCATCCATGTAACCTCAGGTGTAGGTCGCCCTTTAATTGGTACAAAAATACGAATGCTTAGACCAGCTCTGACAACAAGAGTCCTTCTTAACTCTGCATCAAGTTCAAAGTCAGGTGCTTGTTCACGGATTTTAATTTCAACATCATCAATTTGTGCTGGTTCTCCAGAGCCTGCAGCATTAATTGCACGGATCCTGAATTTATATTTGCCACCAGGTTGTAGATTGGCTACAACAAACTCAGTGATTCTAAGTGCTGTTCCTGTGGTGTCTTTAACCCATTCGTCTTCTCCTTCTTTTTGGTGTTCTACAATATACCCAATGATGTCAAGGCCACCATCATAGTGAGGCTTTCCCCAATGCAAAGCGGCAGTAGATTTTGTTGTATCTGTGATTCTTGGATTAGAAGGAGGACCAGGTGGGTCTGTAATTAGAAAGAAGTACAGAAAATTTAAATAAAGAAATGACTAAAACAACTGTTTAGTTCAGCATTAGAGATGAGCGAGCATACTCGCTAAGGACAATTGCTCGATCGAGCATTGTCCTTAGCGAGTATCTCCCCACTCGGCAGAGAAGGTTCGGGTGCCCGCGCGGGTGACAGGTGAGTTGCGGCAGTCAGCAGGGGGGAGCGGGGGAAAGAGAGGGAGAGAGAGATCTCCCCTCCATTCCTCCCCGCTCTCCCCCGCAGCACCCTGCCCGCCGCCGGCTGCCGAATCTTTGCTCCCGAGCGGGCAGGTACTCGATAAGGGCAATGCTCGATCGAGCAATTGCCCTTAGCGAGTATGCTCGCTCATCACTATTCAGCATGCAATAAGTCATGTAATATTTCTATGTACTGTAACTGTAATTGAACCGTTATTTCTTCTTTTCTCACATACTGTATATATTTATGAAAACTTTGTTTATACTGCTATCAACAGTTTTCCCTCTCCCTTAGAAACGTTTTGCTAGTACTTAAATTTTGTTTAGACATGAGAGAAAATGCAGTACTTACATGCAATGTCTTTTGTTAAAACTGGCAGAGATGAATTGCTTGGTGGTCCAATGCCAGCCTTGTTTTCTGCACTCACTCGGAATTCATATTCATTTCCTTCTGTGAGCCCAACCACTTTAAGTCTGAGGTCAGAAACGGGTTTCTTTGCTGCTCTCACCCATCTCAAGCCTTTCTTATCTTTTCTTTCCACATAATAGCCAGTAATCTCACTGCCACCATCATCAGCTGGGCGTTTCCATGTTATAGTCACTGTATCTTTAGTCACATTTGTTGCTTCTGGTTTTCCTGGTGGTCCAGGAGGTCCTATAAACAAAAGTAAATGCAGTTATAGTTTAAAACTATAGAGTAGCTGCAGGTTTAGATTGTATGCTACTAATTTTAATAATGACGCTTACCAAAACGATCCACCATCTTAACTTGGTCAGACTGTGCAGGTTCACCTACTCCATAGTGGTTAACAGCAGAAACACGGAAGATATATTCATTTCCTTGGATAAGCTTGCTAACAACATGTCTACAGTCGTGGATGTTTTCAGCCACCAGGGTCCAAAGCAAACGACTAGTTTCTCTTTTTTCTAGCGTGTAAGAAGTAATAGGTGAACCACCATCTTCAGAAGGTGGTGTCCAAGTGAGTGTTGCTTTTTCAGCAGACACATTGCTAATTTCAATTGGTCCTGGAGGTCCAGGGACATCTAAGACTTTGACATGTACATGTTCTTCCTTTGTGCCAAAAGGATTGCTGGCAGTGATTGTGTATTCTCCAGAATCTTTACGGGTTGCATATTTAACAGAAAGTGTGGATGATGTTGGGCCTGTTTCAATCTGTACAATATCAGAAGGTTTAAAGTCTTTTCCTGCTTTAGACCATACAGATGTTGGAGGTGGTTTGCCAAGTATACTTGTTGCAGTCATGACAATAGTATCCCCTGCTTTCACTGTTATACCTTCTTTAACTGCTGAGTCAATAACTATAGTTGGTGCCTCTGCAGGGAGAAAAAAAATTACATATAAGAAATCATAGATAAGAAAGGGCACATCTACTTGTCAGATCTGCCAAACTGGCTGCTTGGCACATACCATATTCGTCTTTGCAAACAGTTCCTGTCGTATCAGATGGAGGACTGATAGCACCAGCGGTATTCTTAGCTCGTATTCTAAATTCATATTTTCCACCTTCTATTAAATCATTGACAGTGTATGCACATTCCTGAACATTAACATGATTGGCCTTCATCCAACTCTTTGCTGGAAGGTCACGTTTCTCAACAATGTATCCAACCAGTTTGTGTCCACCATCATATTTTGGTTCTGTCCAAATAAGTGTTGCAGAACTTCTGGTTACACTTATTATTTCAGGTTTGCCTGGTGGATCTGAAAAGATACACTATATCAATATCATGTTTACATTAAAGACACAATGACCAGACCCCAATGAAGACTTTTCAGAAACGTACCAATTGGATCAAGAGCCACAACTGACTCAGATGGAAGACTGGGTTTGCCAACTCCAGCAAGGTTCATTGCCATGACTCTAAATTCATATTCTAGACCTTCAGTTACACCAGTGACTCGGTAGTCTTTCATTCTCAGGGGGGTTGTATTGGCTCTCTTCCAGAGAAGACTGTTTTTCTCTTTGAATTCAACGTGGTAGCCTAAAACCATAATTACATGATAATAACAACATTAAGTATAGTTGAGTTGTATTATTTACTAAAAGTCTACATAGCATTTCTGCAAACTGACAGAAGGCAGAATTAAAAAGTAAAATCACTACAATATTGAACTGTACAAATTATTTCTGCTCCATATACTCTATCTGCAGTTCATTTTAATGTACCTGTAATTGGTGAGCCACCAGTCTTCTTTGGATCCACCCATGTCAGATTTGCAGAATCGTGTCTTATTGTAACAATCTTTGGAGGAGGAGGAGCATCTGGTACATCTAAAACATATATTTAGTATTATTAAGTAATCCAGACAGTAAATATGAGTAAGCACAATTTAGTATATAAATATGTTCTCTTAAACCTACCAAATGGATGTCTTGCAATAACTGATTCTGATTTTAGGCCTTCACCAACTCCATATTTATTTTCAGCACTCACTTTGAAGATATATTCTGTTCCTTCATGGAGTCTGGTTACTCTGAAGGAAGTCTTCTGAACAGCAGAAGCAGAGGTGACCCATTTGTTGGTCACAAAGTCTCTCTTTTCTAGTATGTAATTGGTAATTTCAGAGCCACCATCATCTTTAGGTGGTCCCCAAATCAGTGTTACTGCATCTGCAGTCACTTCATCAAACTTAATAGGAGCTGTTGGGATTCCAGGCTTGCCAACCACTTTAATAAATATAGTAGATTCTTTGGTTCCAGCAGGGTTTTTCAAAGTAATTGTATATTTTGAGGCATCATCTTTCTGACATTCACGTACTGTCAAGACAGTATTTACTGCAGAAGACTCAACAGTTACTCTTCCACTGTCAGTCAAGACTTTATCATCACCTTTCTTCCATGTAATTGCAGGTGGAGGTTTTCCACTAACTGGGATTTTAAGTCGGAAAGTGCTGCCCTCTCTGGCAACATAGCATAAGTCGGGCAAATCTTTTAAGTCGAGGTTTGGTGCAACTGCAAATACAAACAGATACACATAATTACATCATTTGGAGAGTAACACTACTGAGTTACAGTAAATATTTTCCTTTAAATTGTGAGAAGAGGCACATACCAACATCGTCTTTAGCCACAATTGAAATTTCACTTGGAGGACTATAACCAGAATCATTCTTGGCAGTGACTTTAAAGGTATACTCCTTCCCTTCAGTCAAGTCCTTCATTGTGTATTGCATATTTTTGGATTTCATTACTTCTCTCCACTTGCCCTCAGCAATTAAGTTCTCCACTACATATGCAGAAATACGACTTCCTCCATCACTTATTGGTCTCTTCCATCCAATTGTGCAAGATGATTTAGAAACAGCCAGTGGTTTCAGATCTACTACAGGTCCAGGTTTTTCTAGAATACAGTTATTCGATATGATTACTTTAAAGCATTTAATATATTTGGATATACAGTTTGCAAAGTTAAATTTATAAATTTGTATGTACATACTCTTTTTGCATCACTATTTCCCTTAACAAAGATGGTTACTTACCTGAAGCTCTAACAGCATCACGAGTTTCACATGGTTCACCAATACCATACTCATTTTCAGCCAACACCCGGAAAAAGTATGATTTGCCTTCATCAAGGTTAGAGATTCTAAATGATGTTTTGGGACAGTCAGTGGACACTGTAGCCCAAGCTTTCCTTTCAGCATCACGTTTCTCAACAATATAATTCTTCACTGGGCTGCCACCATCAATAATTGGAGGATCCCATGAAATCATAGCAGAGTCCTTAGAAGTCTCTTTAACGATGAGGTTAACAGGAGGTCCAGGGGTATCTAAATAATCAAAGAAACTATGAATTAATTTATGTATTTATTAAACATATTAGCTGAGTAAAGATGTAAAAAATATGTATAAACAGGCTACTGATATGGATAGATTTGAATGAGATTTGCACTGATGTATATATATTTTGAATATGTGCAAAAATGTAGTAGCAAGCAAGTACTTTGGTATAATATATCATTTTACAATCTAAAATACTATAATGCTAATCATAGAGAGAATATTGTAGCAAAAGATGGTAACAAAATTTTGTGTGCTTGGTAAACAATGGGCCTTCATTCACATTGTAACACATCTTCATTTATGTAACACGTATTCCAAACTCATATGGGACTACTTACCAAGCACTTTGACAACAATGGTGTAAGTTTTCACACCACTGCTGTTCTCTATTGTTAGGATGTATTTGCCAGCATCATATTTGTTAACATTTTCACAACGTACGAAAGTATCATGTTCAGTTGTTGAAATATCTAGGCCTTGTCTGTCTCGAATGTTAGCATTGAGTTTAGACCATGAAATCTTTGGTGCTGGGCGTCCTCTGACAGGCACATAAATCCTCATTGTAACACCAGCACGGAGCACAAGACCTTTCCTCAAATCAGCATCAAGCTCTCCTTCTGGGGCAACTGTTAAAACAGTAAAACAAATTAATAGTATTTTAATGTACTTAAGATCAATGCAAGACAGAAAATAGTATGAAAGGAAAACTTACTTAGAATATCCTTTGCCGTATGCTTATCTGGAACTTCACTAGGATCACTTTGACCAATTTTGTTCACGGCTGAAATTCGGAACTGATACTCTGTATTTTCCATTAAGCCAGTAACAGTGTACTTGGTTTCTTGAAGATTCTTAGGCAAATTGCATCTCACCCAGTTATCAGTGTCTGTTCTTTTAACTTCAACCAGATAACCAATGATTGGACTTCCACCATCATATGCTGGTTTGCTCCAGGAAAGACTTATACTGCTACGAGTTGTATCAACAGCCTTAGGGAAAGCTGGTGGTCCAGGAGGATCTGTAAATAAAGCGTAAAAAAATTGCTATTGCTACAAAATACTAAATTGTGGGGGAAGAATCTTTATTATAGGAAAGCCTGCACTTACACTGTGGATCAAGAGCGATTACTGCTTTTGATGAATCACTAGGCTTGCCTGGCCCAGCTTTGTTCAAAGCAGTCACCCTAAATTCATATTCATTATTCTCTTGTAGTCCGGTTGCTTTCACAGTCCGTTCAATGACAGGCTTCTTGGTTACTTTTGTCCAGTTGAAAGTCTTTGTATCACGCTTTTCAAGCATATATCCAGTGATTGGAGATCCCCCATCACTAGCAGGAGCTTTCCAGCTTACAGTCATATGATCTTTTGTTATGTTGCTGATTACTGGTGGTTCACATTTTCCTGGCACATCTATTAAACGAACAGAACATTATATTTAATTTATAGAAAGTGCTAAATAATAGTTTTACATGGCATATAGTAAAGTTGGTATCATTAGCCTTATATAGTAAAGTAGTACGTATTGTTTATCATCCATGGTTAACATTAAAATGTGTATTCTTTGAAATGTTTGTTTTTTAAATCTTCGATTTTCAGAACCTTAAACATTAAAGGATGGGTGGTAGAAAGAAAAATATGTTTCCATTGTATTCAATGTATTGTGATAGTAAAAGTGAAACAATATTTCAACATATCAAGCAGCTTACCATATGGATTCTTAGCAATCACAGATGCTGTTAAAATCGGATCACCGACACCATATTTGTTCTCAGCAGAGACGCGGAATTGATATTCATGTCCTTCAATCAATTTCTCCACACTGCAACTGGTTATCTGGACATTTGCAGTCACCTGTGCCCAGTTAGGACGGCTGGTTTCACGTTTGTCAATTACATAATTTGTAATATCAGAACCGCCATCTTCAAGTGGAGGCTCCCAGCTAAGCATGGCCCGGTCAGAATACATATTGTTTATCTTAATAGAGGCAGGAGGTCCTGGTTTGTCTAAATTAAAAAAATAAAAGGACTATGAGATCCATATCTCCATAAATTATTTAAAGTATACGACAAGACAACATGAAGAGCATTAAACTTACCTAGCACTTTCAGCTTGATGGTTGCTGACTTAGAACCACTTGCATTTTCAGCTACAATAGTATATTCTCCTGTTTCCTTACGGTTAACACTAAACAGCTCTAATAGGAAGAGGTTCCTCTTTGATGAAATTTTAATACCCTCTGCAAGCTTCACATCCGTTCCATCCTTTTTCCAGCAGACAGTTGGCATAGGCTTACCAAATACTTGAGCATCAAGACATACATTTGCCCCTGCTTTGACTGTGATCAGAGATTTCATCTGTATGCTGAGATCAATCTTTGGTGGAACTGCAAACAATAGTATGAAATGTAATACACCGCAAAATTAATGTTATTTATATTGTCTTTTTTCTTAAAATGGTATTCCAAGACATTTTAAAATTTTGGCATTGCCGCAATACCAATGTGGGCTACTGCACTACAGTCAGTTCTTTCTGCCTTATCCGCTGACCATAGTGAAAGCGGCACCTGTCCTTCATCAATAGCAAAAGTTTAAAATGTCCAGAAAAAAAAACCTTTAAATCATAAAGTACATACCATTTTCTGCTTGTATGGTGATTGGATCTGATGGTTCAGATGGCCTGCTAATATTGATTGCAGTCTTGGCAATTGCCCTGAACTGGTACCGCTCAGTTTCTTCCAAATCAGTGACAGTATATTCTTCTGTAGGAACTTGAGAAGCAGTAGTGTTGCATTTTACCCATTTTTCACCAGGAAGCTTGCAAGCCTCTACTAGATAGCCAATTATTTTACTGCCGCCATCATGCTTTGGCCTGGTCCACACAAGCGAAACTGTACTCTTGGTGATATCAACAACTTCTGGTTTTCCAGGAGGATCTGCAAATCAACATTACTTGTTAGTGTTTTGTTGTATTAAATTTTACTGAAATTGTTATGAGTATTGCAAGTTTTCAACATATTTTTTAATATATATAATACATACCAACTGGTGTTCTTGCTGTGACATACTCTGTAGGTTTGCTGGGCTTGCTGGATCCAGCTCTATTCAGAGCATAGATTCTGAAAGTGTATTCTAAGCCTTCAATCATACCCACGCATGGATATTCTGTTGTGCGCACTAAAGTATCATTGGCTTTCACCCACAGTAAGCTGTTTCTTTCCTTACGTTCTATTGTATAACCTGTAATGGGGCTTCCTCCATCATTATCAGGTCTATCCCATGCAACGAATATGCAATCTTTGTTGACTTTGGTAATATGAGCATTCTTTGGTTCGCTGGGAACATCTGAAAATGTAACAAGAAAGAGTTTTTGTATTTTTAATTTACCTGCCCATATGATTTTATGCTTTACATAAAAAACTTAAAACATATACTGCTTTTATGATTGTTGGATGTTGCTATTTTTATAAGAACTCAAAACTAATTTGATATTACCTATACAGCAATCTGGATTTTTTTCTATAGATACCTGACCCCAGTCGATGTGAGAGTCATTGCTGTCCTGACTTGCCTTTCTATCATTATCACACATGGTGCTGTGTGGCCATCGTTACTGCACACAGTGACTTCATGTCCTGGTTGCTGTGAACTTGTAAATATTTTTTACCAGTGTTTATTACCCAGTGTAGTGTTATGTACCAGACCTGTCACTTCTACCTCAACATATGGTCTTGGGCAGAGGCGTAACTTGAGGCTCCTGGGCCCCAATGCAAAACCTGTACCAGGGCCCTCAACTATAATGCTTTATTCATGGTACTGGGCTCCCTATATGGAGAAAAGAGGCCTTATGGGCCCTCTAAGGCTCCTGGGCCAGGGTGCAACTGCATCCCCTGCATTCCCTATAGTTACGCCAGTGGTCTTGGGGTATTCAGCCTTCTGTTTTCGATTTTTCACATAACTTTGTAGTCAATAAATATTTTAAAGTCGCTGGAGAAAAAAAATAATTCGAAACATTACATACCGAATGGGAATTTTGCAATAACGCGATCTGATACAGTTGGTTCTGAAATTCCAAATCGGTTCTCAGCACGAACTCTGAAAATGTATTCTTGTCCTGCAATGAGCTTTCCAACACGACAACTAGTTTTGGTAACTGAAGTTACAGCCGTAATCCAGTCTCCTCTGCTCACATCACATTTTTCAACAACATAGTTAGTAATGTTACTGCCACCATCTTCAAGAGGCAAATGCCATGAGAGTGTGCAAGCATCAGAGTCTATGTCAGTAGCTTCAAATGGTGGTTGAGGTGGATCTGGGACATCTGTAGAAAGCAGGAACAAATAAAAAATTTACTAACTGTACCTTTCCTTTTTTGACAGATACTATATGATAGAGTTACTAATTCATACATACCCATTACTATTACACGCACTCTCTGTGTAGCTACACCACCGCTGTTTTCTGCAGACACAGAGTAGAAGCCACTGTCTTTCCTTGTTACATCCTTTATTAAAAGAACTGTGGAGTTCTGTGATTTATGTACAGCTAGGCGACTTGATGGCATTACATCAGTTTCTGCTTTCAACCACCTCGATAAAGGAGCTGGCTTTCCATAGACATGTGCTTCAATTCTAAGTTTCTGTCCTGCTTTGATAGTATAATTTTCAGGTAATAATACCTTAGGTGGCACTGTAAAAAAGGTATATTTATATGTTAGCCTAGAAGTCTGTACCAGTTAGAAACTGAAATGTCATTAATAACATGCCCTTCAGATCATTGGAAAACGCGTCATTTCACTTACGGAGCTGTTCTTTAATTTCAAATAATCCTTCAGTTTCCCTTGGCATGCTGACTCCAACAGAGTTTCTTGCGGCTACTCTGAACTTGTATTTTGTGCCTTCTTTTAGGCCGACGACAACAATATTTAGATCTTTCACAACAGAATACTGAGTCCAGTGGTTCTCTGGTTGGCCTTCTATCTGGAAGCTAATGATATAACCATCAATTTTGGCTCCTCCATCTCGTAATGGTGGAAGCCAAGCCAGGGTAGCACTGTTCTTTGTTATTTCCGTAACATCAAGTTTTTTAGGTGGATCAGGTACGCCTATTGAAATACACACAAAAAAAAGAATAATAATGAAAAATACTGGTTTAAGTGTAATCATTTTTTTTCTTTATACTTATTAGGAAAATGTTTTCTATCCTCAAGTATTACAGAACTAATGTTAAGAATAGCAACACCAACTGTTTCTATTTAATGATCTCTTTGCATCCTATCCAGAGTAAATGTTCAAAGGAGGACACACCTACTCAGTCTTGTTTCTGTGACAGACAAAGAATAGACATAGCAGGTGGCGCTATTCTTATACTAGTCCTGGAATATCAGGGGATAGAAACTATTTTTTAAATAAGTGTGAAGACAAATAATTGTTTTTAATCATGGGCTGGATGTAACTGGAAACAATATTTTTAATGGGATAATCTCTTTAACCACTTAAGACCAGGCTGTTTTGTACCTTAAGGACCAGACACCTTTTAGGGATTTTAGCCATGTGGTAGTTTTACAGCCCTATTTTTTTCCTTTGGCTGCCAAAATTATTTTTGCTGCATTTTTTCCCTGTGACATATAGGGCTATTTTTTAATATCTTTTTCACTGACTTTTTTTCAGTTTTTTAGTTTTATTGGAGGTAAAAAGCTAAAAAAATGTGTTTTTTTCTTTAACATATATATATATATATATCTTTTAAATTTGTACATTTACACTAAAATAAAGTATGGGAATGGGTTCATCATTTCGTTTTCGATATTTTGATATATAATATGTATGGGTTTGGATTACAGGGCGCATATAGCAATGGTTTTGGTTGGTGTTGGCTTTGGGTTATATTCTTTTTTTGCATATATTGTTGTTTTATTCTGTAATTTTGTTTTACTTATTTAAGGCGTCTGAGGAGCATTCACATTATTATTTTTTTTTTTTATTTGACATTTTTCCACTGTAGCTGAGGCATCCATAAGAACCCCAGTTACAGGGAAAACATCCCCTGTAGTGACATTAGTCACTGACATAGCTGATCAGGGTCTTCTAGGACCCTGTAGCTCTGCTGCGCCAGAGATCACCCAGCGGTCATTGACTGCCGGCTCGCGTAGTGGAAGAAATATTTCCACTTTCACTTGTTAGTACATATCACTCATTGAGCACTGTGTACTAAATGAAGGAGGGGGCAAAATGGGTAAAAAACCCACTTCTCCCTTCTCCTCCGGGTTATCAGCTGTGACTAACAGCTGACAACCTGTCCTGCTTCTGATTGATTGCAAAAGCAGGAGGCTTTAATCTCCACCCTAATTTTACATACGGCTGGGCTTTAAGCCCGGGACCAAGTGCCGTAAATTTACAGTGCTTGGTCCTTAATGGGTCCTTAAAGTTTAAAGAAAAACAATGTGCATAGCAAGTTCATTCCTCACTATAATCAGTATAAGTTATACAGTATATGGTAGAATACTTACTTAAAGGATCTGTTGCAAGTACAGTCTTTGGTGTGTCTCTAGGAACACCGGATCCATATTCATTGACAGCAGTAACTCTGAAAAAGTATTCTGTTCCTGGTACAAGATTGGCAACTTTGAAACTAGTTTTCTTCCAGTCTGCCACTACTGTTGCCCATGTCTTCCTGTCTACTTCTCTTCTTTCTAAGATATAATGAGTCACTGGACTTCCACCATCATTTTCAGGAGGCACCCATGAAAGTTGACATGACATTTTTGTAACATCTGAAATAGTAAAATCTGCCACAGGTCCTGGGGTATCTATACAAAAAAAATCAGATTTCATTAATATATGCAAAACTAAAACACACAACCCTCAATATCCCATTACTTTATTTCATCATCTTTAACTTACCAAGTACTCTCACATTGACGAATACTGCCTTTTCTCCTGCGGCATTAATAAGTGACAATGAGTATTTGCCAGAATCATCACGAGTGGAGTTGGGAATAACTAAGAAAGCCATTGTATCAACAATATCAACTTGTCCTTTTCTAACAACATTATCTACACCCATTCTTCTCCATGTAACTTTAGGTGCTGGTCTTCCTCTTACTACTGCAAACAATCGGATAGGACATCCTGCTCTTACAGTGACCAATTTTCTCATGCTTGCATCCAACTCAATTTCAGGAGTTTCTGAGAACAAACATTTAAGAAAAAAACTTAGCATATTGAAATACTTGGTTGATTTAACAAGTCTTCTACAGTATAAACTAAAAATTACCCAATATTTCTTTAGGTGAAACAGCTTCTTTCAGTTCAGCAGGTCGTCCGATGCCAACCTGGTTCTGTGCTGAAACTCTAAACTCATATTCCTGTTTTTCACTAAGACTTGTCACAGTAAACTGTGTATGAATAAGCTGGGCAGCAACATTACATCTCTTCCAGCCTGCCTCAGCATCCTTAGATTCACCTTTAGGTCTCATTTCTACAATATAACCAATTATTGGGGCACCACCATCATATACAGGTTTTCCCCATCCAAGAATAATGGAGGTCTTTGTGCTGTCAACCACTTTGAAATTTGATGGTGGACCAGGAGGTTCTGAAGTATAAGCAAAAACATTAAATAACATAATAAGTTTATGGAATATATTAGAATAGTACAGTACAATAATGCAATTAATGATATAAATTACCTATTGGGTCTTTGGCAACCATAGGTCTTGACGGGCCACTTGGATCTCCTAGGCCAATTTCATTTTCAGCTTTAACACGGTACTGGTATTCATGGCCTGGGATAAGATTGGTGACTTTAAGGCGCCTTTCTGGTATTGCAGATTTAGTTACAGCAACCCATCTCAATGATCGCTTTTCTTTTTTCTCAAGGATGTATCCAGTGACAGACTTGCCACCATCATATTCTGGTGGATTCCAGACCACAGTCATTTCTTCCTTGCTTACTTTGCTGACTTCTGGAGGCTCTGGAGGTCCAGGTCTATTGTATCGTGTTTTAGCAACTATTGGTTTGGTTTCTGTTGGTGGACCAGTACCCATTTTATTCTCTGCACGAACTCTAAAGAGGTATTCATTACCTTCTATGAGTCGAGTTACCTGAGCATGATTTAGGATCACAGACGAAGAGTATATTGACCATACCATGCGCCTGCTCTCACATTTCTCTATGATATAGTTTTGTATCTCACTTCCACCATCATCTTCTGGTTGGTCCCAACTCAGTGTACATCTGTCAGTTGTTATATCTGAAATCTTCAGATTTTGTATTGGTCCAGGAACATCAAGAACATTGACAACAGCATGTGCACTAAAACTTCCAGCAGGATTTGTGGCTGTGACTAAATATTTACCACTATCAGACCTCCTAGATTTTTCCAGAATAAATTTGGTGAAATCTGCTCCATTTTCAATCTTTAACCTAGGTGAGGTTGTTATATCTGTTGTCGCTTTGTCTTTTGCCCATGCTATTTCTGGCTGTGGTTTTCCTCTTACTCCAGCTTCAAGTCTTATTGTTTCTCCAGCTTTCACAACTAGCACTCCAATCAATTTCAAGTCAAGAGCAGGTTTTAGGAGTTCCTCTTTTACTAAGACCTCACTTGTCTTAACCCAGTTGCTTTCACCTCCTTCATTCTTAGTCTGAACTCTAAATTGGTATAGCTGATTTTCATTGCATTTATCTATAAGATAGCTTGTCTCTTTAATACTGCCTTTATGGACTCTTTCCCATTCATCTGAATCTTTTGGTTTTCTTTCAACATGGTATGATAGGTTGGGGCTTCCACCATCATAATCTGGCCGTCTCCATTTCAGATAGACAAATGTTTTTCCTACTTCAGCAATATGAAGGTTTTCTGGTTCCCCAGGCTTTTCAACTGGATTAATAGCTAGGATGGGTGTCTTGGTTTCAGTAACAGGACCAGGCCCAACTTTGTTTTCTGCACAGACTCTGAAGAAATATTCATGATTTTCTATAAGATTTGCTTTAACTAACCTCTTTGTAAGATCAGAGGAAATTACATACCATCCTCTTTGACTTGGTTCACGATATTCCACAATATAGTTTGTTATTTCTGAGCCTCCATTATCTTGTGGGTTTTCCCATGAAACCATGCAAGAATCTTTAGTGACATAGCTTATTTTAAGGTTCTGGCAAGGTCCAGGTCTGTCTAGAACATTTACAATGACCACACCCTGTGCTTGACCACTGGTATTCTTCGCCACAATTGTATATTTTCCATGATCAGCTCTTACTGCTGATTTTATTTGCAAACCAACTGGTGGAAAGTCTTGAGTTATTTCAGTTCTGTTGTCTTTAGTTACTAACTTCCCATCTCTCGACCATGTAATGTCTGGGTCTGGTCTGCCTTTAACACGAGCAGTAATATTAATTGTTTGGCCAACCCGAACAGTTAACAAGTCACGACATATCAAATCAAGATCAACCTCCGGTGGATGAAGAATATCCTTTGCAATAACAGATTCTGGAAGTTCTCTAGGTTCACCTTCTCCAATGATATTTGCTGCTTTAATACGGAATCTGTACTCATTTCCTTCAATCAGGCCGGGCACTCTAAAAGCACATTGCTTAATGAGATCATCAGTGTTAATTCTGGACCACTGAGCTGTACCTGATTTTTGACATTCAACAACATATCCTAAAATTGGACTTCCACCATCTCTAGTAGGCTTTGTCCATACTAAGTCAGCTGTCTCTCTGCTCTTGTCTTTAAGTTTGGGATTAATTGGTGGCCCTGGTGGTGTTATAGGACGGGAAGCTTTTATTGGATCAGATACTGGTGATGGCTTACTGAGTCCAGCAATATTCTCAGCAAATACTCTGAATTCATAGGTGTTGCCTTCATATAGCCCAGTAGCACGGTATCTAAGATCAAGTACTGGTGTCTTGTTTACTCTTACCCATTTACCAGAAACTTCTCTTCTTTCAACAATATAGCCACTAATTGGACTGCCACCATCAGATTTAGGAATTGTCCATGCTATGGTTGCAGCATTTTCGGTTATATCTGATACCACTGGCTTCCCAGGTGGGGATGGTGGATCAAACATATGCTTGGCAACAGTTGGCTGAGATTCTAAAGGTTTGCCAATACCCATTTTGTTTTCAGCGCTAACACGGAAAGTATATTCATAACCTTTTTGAAGTCTGGGAATCTTAGCCTTAGTTTGAGTACTTCCAGAGCTTACTATTCCCCAAGTTGCCTTCTTGCCTTCACACTTCTCAACAATGTAGTTCATTACTGGAGTTCCTCCATCATCTTTTGGTGGCCTCCAAGAGATCACCATATAGTCTGGTGTAACTTCCAGGATATTTAATGGGCCTGTTGGTGGTCCAGGAACATCTAAAACTGTGAGGTGCAAAGCAACTGTTTTACTTCCAGCAATATTTGATACTGTCAGTTGATATTCTCCTGTATCCTTTCTTGTACAATTTGTGATTGTAAGCACAGTTGAAAAATTGTCAGTATCAATTTTGTAGTTGCCTTCTGATTTTATTTCTGCACTGTCAGTCACCCACTTAGCAGTTGGAACAGGGATTCCTCTCATGATTGCAGGAAATCTTACAGTTGTACCTGCTTTGACCACGATACCTTCTATTAATTTAACATCAACTTCTATGCTTGGTGCAGCTAGAAAGAGAAGCAAAAAAGGAGACATTTAGCATGGGAAAATCCAATGTGTTAATGATTATGATGAATATTGTTGTAAATTACCTATTTTTTCTTGGCACTCAATTGGTATAGTTACATCTGGGCGACTGAGTCCAGCAATGTTTTGAGCTCTTACACGGAATTTGTAAATTTTTCCATGCTTCAGCCCTGTAACAAGGCATTCTGGTATGCTAACAGTCTTAAAGTTGGTCCAGTCTTCTGCACCATCTTCTTGATAGTCGACTACAAAACCAGTGATTTCAGAACCGCCATCACGGTCTGGATAGTTCCAAGCAAGAGACACTTCAGTTTTATCTACATCTACATGATGCAGATTCTTTGGTGGTCCAGGTGGATCTGTACAGTAAATAAATATACAAATTATATGTTGGTGCCCATGTGAAAAAAATACACATTTGACTAATAGGATTGTATGAAATACTTACATATTGGATCAACAGCCTTTATTGGTTTAGGTGATTCAACATAAGGACCACGCCCAAACTGGTTCTCGGCAGCAACTCGGAACATATATTGTGAGCCTTCCATAAGATGTTTAGCTATAATGCTGTGCTTTTTAGATGTAGTTGATATGGGTACCCAACGAGGGTTAGAAACATCACGCTTCTCAACAATATAGTTGCTAATGACTGCTCCACCAGTGTCCTCTGGCTCTCTCCAGGTAAGATAACATGAATCTTTTCTGACTTCAGTGATTTCTAGATTCCTTGGTGGGCCAGGTTTATCTAAATTAAAAGCAGTAATAATTATTATTTAGTCTTTTGCTACTTTAAATAAACAGAAAAATGAAATGCATATATCTTACCAAGAACAGTAACTTTAACTTCAACAGTCTTAGTGCCAGCTTCATTTTCTACTGTCAAAGAATACATTCCTGCATCTTCTTTGATAGAGTTACGTATTTCAAGCTTGCTACCAACGGGTGTAACCACAATATCTGCCTTCACAGGTACTTCTTTGCCATCCTTCTTCCAAGTTACTTTGGGGAATGGCATTCCTTTGATTACAGCACTGAGTGTTATAGTATTTCCAGCCTTTACCTGTTGCTCCCGTGCCATGTTTGCATCAATTAACAGCTCTGGTGGTTCTGTGTTAGAAAAAGAAAACAATTTTGGAAATACTGTTGACAATGATGTTTGCTTAAATAAGTATCACCTGTTTTAGTATAATAAACTTACCAAGCCTGTCTTTTACTTCAACTGGGTCCCGGACATAAACAGGCTCAGATTCACCAGCAGAATTAACTGCTTTTATTCTAAACTTGTATGTTCCACCTTCTATGAGTGCAACCACTTTGTGTTTTGTATCAGGACAGCCATCAGGGGCATGATTGGATTTCTTCCATTCTTCTTCACCGACCTTTTGGTATTCAACAAGGTAGCCAATAATTTTTCCTCCACCATCATGTCTTGGGGGATGCCAAGACAAGTCAACAGAATTCTTGGTTTTGTCAACTGCTTCTGGGTTCACTGGTGGACTTGGTTTGGCTAGAAAAAAAAACAGAAAGTATAGGACTTGTTCACTTATCTGGATTAATAGCTTAACCCTTTCCAATCCAATTTGTAACCTGGTTTTCCTAGGGGGCTTACTCTTTTTTTGCCGTTATACAACGGCACTATATGCTGGCTAAACCAGTACTGCATTGGGTGACACGTTGGATAGGCTCCGACAGCAGAAAGGCTGGCAATATACAGTAAGAAAACACCGACGGATGTCTTTCAACATCGGAACTGTACAGCCTTAAATCATAATGTCTTCAGAAGTCAGACAGTGGATTGGAAAGGGTTAATATGCCACATGAACTAATCATTTTTAAACATTTAAGGCTCTCTTCCTACTAAATCTCTACTATGACTTGTTGGAGTAGTGCTTTATACAAACATGAAGGAGTTTTTTGTATTTTTTTTTTAAGTTGATGGAAATAAACTACAAAAGGTTATGTAAAAATATGGATTCACTCAAGCAGAACATCAAAAGAAAATAGACAAACAAAATAATACTAATGGAGAGAGCTATAAAGCAATGGTTGAGGGAATTCAAAAAGTGCACATACCTATTGGATCATTGGCAAAAATTGGTTTGGATGGTGGACTTGGGTCACCTATACCAACTTCATTTTCTGCAGATACTCTAAATTCATATTCACATCCCTCAAGCAGATCTGTAACTCTATATTGTGTATCTGGATAAATTGGCTCTCTTGAGACTTTGGTCCATCTCTTGGACATTGTTTCTTTCTTTTCTACAATATAGGCAAATATGGGTTTTCCACCATCACGTGGTCTGTTCCACAAGATCAATGCAGAATCTTTTCTTATTTCCTTAACAAGTGGTTGTTCAGGTGCTTCAGGAACTCCTAAAAATATAAACATTTCTAATTAAATTATGTTCTTGGTAGAAAGTTATATGTTTTTTAAAGTTAAGAGTGTGGCTTACTGTAGCGATCTTTGGCCTTCATTTCATCAGATATAAGAGGATCGCTAATGCCATATGTATTTTCAGCGCAGATTCGAATGCTGTACTCTCGTCCTTCAAGAAGTTTAGGAATTTTGCAGGTTGTTTTAGTAGCTGCTGATGTTACAGACATCCACACATCTCTGCCGCTATCTTTCTTTTCAACAATATAGTTAGTGATTGCGCTACCACCATCATCGAGAGGAGGTTTCCAGGAGACAATCATATGATCTTTATGGACTTCATCAAATATCACGGGACCAACTGGTGGCTGTGGTCGATCTATGTAAAGTAAGTAATAAATTGCATAGAATGTCACTTTATTTCTCTTTAAAGTGTTTAAGCAATATACTATTTTACTAAATAAATATATATGTATATATATATATATATATATATACACACACATGAGATCATCACAAAATATGTTTGTTTTTCAAGGTAGGCTGCTTACCGACTACAGTTACTTCACAGACTCCCTTTCTTGATCCACTGCTATTTTCAACAGCTACACAGTATTTTCCTGAATCTTCTCTGACAGACTTGAATGTGCCCAGACACAGAGTTTTTGGAGTAGTCTGAATCTTTGTACGTTCATTGTCTTTAACAGTTACACCATCTTTAAACCAGGTAATCTTTGGTGCTGGTTTGCCAGAATACCGGCCACTCATAGCAAAAGCTTCTCCAACTCTTACAATCAATTTATCTCTGAAGTCGAGCTCAATTGCTGGAGGTTCTGTAAATAAAAGTCAATAACAATATTATAGTAAGGATTACAACCCTTTGATTTTGGGAAGGTGAAATAAACAGAAAAATGCATACCTAATTCATCTTTGCAAGTAACTGGTTTTGTGCTGAATGAAGGCTTTCCTTGCCCAACAATGTTGACAGCACTGACACGATATTCATATGTGTCACCCTCTTTCAAACCATCATGGCTATATGTCCTATTTAAGAGCTTTTCTTTGGTGACTCTGTAGAATTTGTCTTTTCCAATGAGTCGGCATTCCAAGACATAACTTGTAATGTCAGATCCTCCATTGTATTTTGGTGGATTCCAGCTCAAACTTATTGAATCTTTTTTGATTGCTGTTACTTGGAGATCCTCAGGACGCTCAGGTACAGCTGCAATGGAGAAGATGCGGCACTTAAAATTTGATACCTAGCTCAGGATATATAATCAAAAAGGTATATATCATTTGAGAAATGTCATGTTTAAAAAAAAATCTATTAACTTACACATTGGCTCTCGTATAACTATTTCTTTGCTAGTTTCCACAAATGGACCCATTCCAATAATATTTTCAGGTGCAATACGGAAGAAATATGCCACTCCTTCAATGAGCCCTTGAACTGTTGCATTTTGTCTTGTCACAGTGTATGTCACGGGTGTCCATCCTCTACGATCAGATTCACGTTTTTCAATGATATAATTAGTAATAGTTGAGCCTCCATCATCTTCGGGTGAGAACCAGGTCAGTTTGCATGAGTCATTTGTTAGATTTTCAGTTTGGAATGGTTGGCATACTGGACCAGGGACATCTGTAATTAAGCGAAAATCAGCTTACTGTATATAACATTTGCAACATTTGCTTTAGCAGTGCTTTTCATAGCATGTATTATACAACATTTAATATAGATATAATCTGATTTAATGTCTCTATTACCTAGAACGTCAACAATGATAGTCTTTCTTCTTTCACCTCCAGCATTTTTTGCAATCAGATTGTACATTCCTTGATGATGTCTCTGGCAATTTTTTATAACCAGAGATGAACTTATTGCTGTTGTCTCAATGTTAGCTTCAGGTGGTAAGGATTTGTCATCTCTGTTCCAAGAAATTTCAGGTGCTGGCTTTCCAGAAACATAAGCTATAATTCGGATAACACCACCAGCATGGACAACAATTCTGTCTTTGACACTGGCATCCAGCTGAATATCAGGTAACACTGAAGGAATAAAGAAAAAGCAGATTTAAATCATTTTTATATACAAGACATTTAGCAGAAAAGGGACAATGCAATATTGAATGGTACTTATTAAATATATAATTGTGATTTTTTACTGTTTGTCCTAAATAAAACTAAACTAACAAATGTTCAAAAGCTCAAAGAGCTCAGTGTAGATACCTGTGCGATCTTTGGCTTCAACAGCATCAGCGACATTGCCAGGTTCTCCAACACCAGCAGCATTAACAGCTCTTACTCTAAACCTGTACAAGCTGCCTTCTTTGAGCCCAGATACCACAAATTTGGTGCCTCTCACTTCTTTGTCTTTAGCCTACAGAGAAAATACAGATGTTTCTTTTCAACAGTACAATGCCGAAACTCTAAATAAGTTCAAATACCAATTTAATATCTTTTTATAAACTTTTATAAATGTATATCTATGAAAACAAATAAGGAAGCAAATATAAACTAAAATACTTAGTGAACCAAATTTAATTTATGAGGATATTATTCCGCAAATATTATTAGCATTATTATAGTAGTAAAAGCTTGTACATACCTTTTCCCATTCTTCTTTTCCTTCTTCTTTGAATTCTACAATGTATCCAGTGACTGGAGAGCCTCCATCTTTAGCTGGTGGAGTCCATTCTAGATCAGCTGTAGACTTGGTCCAGTCTGTAACCTTTGGAATTGGTGGTCCAGGTGGAGCTGAAAAAGATAAATATTATCTATAAATGTTCCAATACAACAAAATATATTTCTATGGCTGTTTTCTGTACTTTAGTATAGACAGTTTAGCCTTTTTTACTCACAAATAGGATCTCTAGCAGTAGCTGGATTAGATGGTAGGCTTGGTGGTCCAACACCAGCTGCGTTAATAGCAAGTACTCTAAACTGATAGTCACATCCATCAATGAGTCCTGTGACATGGTGAGAAACACCAAGTGGCATAATTTTGATAGGATCACGATTAACTCTCTTCCATCTCTTTCCAGTGGTCTCTTTAACTTCCAGCCAGTAACCTGTCACTGGTGATCCACCATCATATTCTGGCTCTTCCCAGTTGACAGTCATACTATCTCGTGTAACGCTACTGATTGAAGGTTTATCACACTGTCCTGGAACAGCTGTGGAAACATAAAATATATTTTAATTATCTTGTCAATTATATTAATTTAGTAGTTGTTTTTGAAGATCCAGTACACAAAACTTACAATATAGATTTCTTGCTGTTTCAGGTTCACTATCAAGTGGAAGACCAACACCATACTTGTTCTGGGCCATAATACGGAACACGTATTCATGACCTTCAACTAGTTTTGGTATTGTGTATATACATTCTTTAGCATCTTTAGCAACTGGGGCCCATATTTTTCTGTTAGCTTCTCTCTTTTCAATTACATAGTTTGTAATTTTAGAGCCTCCATCATCTTTTGGAGGTAACCAAGCCAAAGTCATATTTTCAGCTGTAATTGATTCAAATTTAATTGGTCCTTCTGGTGGTCCGGGACGTCCTATAAATAAGAAAATGATGGTTTTAATAGATATCATATTTCATAGAAGATCTATAATTATTTATGAAAACATGTTAATAATAATAGATTACTTAGCACAGTTTGTAAAAATTATAATTACCTAGGACATTCAATCGCATTTCCTTTGAATCAATTCCCAGGTTGTTTTCTGCTGTAAGAGTATATAAAGCAGTATCTTTTCTTCGAGACTGGTGGATCAGCAAAGTGCAGCTATCTTCACCAACAACTTTGTTAACATGCTGATCATATTGGACTGGTATTTTATCATCAGGCTTGTTTGGAGGTGCTTTATACCATTTCAAAGTTGGGAAAGGAACACCCTTTATCTTTGCAACAATACTGATATCTGTTCCCTCTTCTGCCTCCAAAAATTCATTGAGTTCAATAGATGGTGGGCCTGAAAATAGGTAGAATGAGAATGATCAAAGTATAAGATAAAATTAGATAGAAATATAAATAACTTAAATGCAGTTTTCCTGCTCAAAAAATCCACTTACAAGTCTGGTCTTTGACTGCCACAGGGCCTACAGTTGAAGATGGCTTGCTCTGTCCAGCCTCATTTACAGCTCTAACGCGGAATTCGTATTCAGCTCCTTCTTTTAGGTCTTCAACAGTGAATTTTGTTTCTTCTACATCTCGTTTGTTACATTTCTTCCAGGTTTCTTTGCTTTCTCCAGTTGGATCCCAAAGTAAGCGCTCAATGATATAATGAGTCACAGGTGCACCTCCATCATTCTTTGGGGGCTTCCATGTTAATGCCACTGAATTCTTTGTCACAAGACCAACTTTTAGCCTTGTAGGTGGTTCAGGAGGATCTTTAAATTAAGAAAACAAATATTACTATAAATGTAAATAGTGTTTTAGGAAAATTTTAAAAGTATATTACATGTCAAAAGAATAGTCATATGGATGATTACATAACATTTTTAATGACATGGCTGTACACTTACGTATTGGGTCTCTTGCTCTTGTCCTTTGAATGGTTGAAATAGGAGGTCCAGTTCCAAACCTATTTTCTGCTGTTATTCTGAAGTGGTATTCTTGCCCATCAATTAGATCTGGTACAGTAAATGATGTTCCTGCACAATCTGTAGTCACTCTGCTCCATGATTTGCCTTCAACTGTCTTCTTTTCAACAATGTAGTTCTTAATTCTATCTCCACCATCATTATCTGGGGCTTTCCAAGTAAGTTTAGCAGTGGATCTTGTCACATCACTAACTTTGAGATCCTTTGGTGGCCCTGGAGCATCTGTAATGTAAAATATACAATATATGTATCTTATTTTCATAAAATAAAATATCCTCATATGTAAAAAGTATTCAGACAAAAATTGTTTGTGTTGTGTGCAACAACCAATAGGATTTCATATTAACATAACTAGGCTGGAAAAAAGACAAATGTCCACCCAGTTCAGCCTGTTTCCACCCCCTTTTGTTGATTTAGAGGAAGGCAAAAAAAAAACAATGAGGCAGAAGCCAATTTACCCGATTTTGGGGAAACAATTCCTTTCCAACTCCTTAAAGGGGTTGTCCCGCAAAACAAAGTGGGGGTATACACTTCTGTATGGCCATATTAATGCACTTTGTAATGTACATTGTGCATTAATTATGAGCCATACAGAAGTTATTCACTTACCTGTTCCGTTGCTAGCGTCCCCGTCTCCATGGTGCCGTCTAATCTTCAGCGTCTAATCGCCCGATTAGACGCGCTTGCGCAGTCCGGTCTTCTCCCTTCTGAATGGGGCCGCTCGTGCCGGAGAGCGGCTCCTCGTAGCTCCGCCCCATCACGTGTGCCGATTCCAGCCAATCAGGAGGCTGGAATCGGCAATGGACCGCACAGAAGACCTGCGGTCCACCGAGGGTGAAGATCCCGGCGGCCATCTTCACAAGGTAAGTCAGAAGTCGCAGGAGCGCGGGGATTCGGGTAAGTACTGGACGGTTTGTTTTTTTTATGCCTGCATCGGGTTTGTCTCGCGCCGAACGGGGGGGCTATTGAAAAAAAAAAAACGCGTTTCGGCGCGGGACAACCCCTTTAAGGGCAATCAGAATAATCCATGGATCAACATTTGAAAAGTTCCTACCTGACTCAAAGTTCGGCAGTCGGAAGATCCTCCGATCAACAACCCTTCTGGATATTTAATGTCTATAACCTGAAATGTCATAGTGCTCTAAAATGACATCTAGTCCCCTCTTAAGCTCCTCTATCGATTTTGCCATCACTACGTCCTCAGGCAGAGAGTACCACAGTCTCACTGCTCTTACAGTAAAGAACCTCCTTCTGTGTTGGTGATGAAACCTTATTTCCTCTAAAAAGTAGAGGCTATCTATCCTCTTGTTACCGTCACAGTTCTGATTATAAACAGATCATGGGAGAAATCCTTGTATTGTCCCCTAATGTATTTATACATAATTATTTGTTCGCCCCTTAACTGTCTTTTTTCTATGTTGAATAATCTTAATTTTAGGGTATTCCAGTCCTCCCATTGCATTTATTAATTTAGTTGCCCTTTTTTAAACCCCCTCAAGCACTGCAAGGTCTTTCCTAAGTACTGTTGTCCATAACTGTACACAGTATTCCATGTAAGCCCTGACAAGTGCCCTATTTAGTGGAAGAATAATATTCTCGCCCCCTCACCCCTATACTTCTTTAATGCACCCCAAAACTTTATTGGCTTTGCAGCAGCTGACTGGCATTGATTGCTCCAATTAAGTCTACAGTTAACTAGTACCCTCATGTCTTTTTCCATATCACTTTTCCCTAGCAGTACCCCATTTAGTGTATATTGGTGACCTCTGTTTCTCCTGCCATGTAATTAACCTTACATTTATTAATGTTGAATTTCATCTGCTATTTTTCTACCCAAGTCCCCAGCTTATCTACGTCCATTTGCAGCTGTACATTGTCCTCCGTTGAATTATCTTGTATAATTTTGTATGATCTGCAAATATCAATATTTTACTGTGCAGTCCCTCTATCAGGTAATTGATAAATATATTGAACAGAATAGGGGCCCAATACTGAACTCAGTGGCACCCACTACCAATAGTAGCCCATTAAGAGTATGAACTTCACTGCCTTCTTGTTTTAGTTATTTAAATGCCTTTTTCTTTCACTTATTGCCCCCTTACAGTCTTGTTGAGCCACATTGGTTTCTTTCTATTCATAGTTTTTTTTAATTTTTGGAGGGTATGAACTGCTCACATAAGGTATTTAGGATGTTTTTAAACTTCTCCCACTTTTTGTCAGTACTGTTATTTTTGAGAACATTGTACCATTTAATGTTCCCGAGAGTAATTCTGAGATGATCAAAGTTTGCTCTACTAAAGCTCAGTTTTTTGTCACTTCCTGATAAGGCTTCCTATTAAATAACAACTAGAAATTAATTACATTCTGTTCACTATTTCCCATGTATCCCTCATCCTGCATCTAGATGATTCTGGCTGGTCTGTTGGTTAATAATAAATCCAGAATTGCCCTCCCTCTAGTTGGCTCCCGTACGAGTTGGGTAAGGCAGTTGTTTTTGATTGTTCTCAAGAACTTATCGCCCTTGTAAGATTCCCAGGTCTCATCTTCCTGTATTATATCCAGATAAATAAAGTCTCCCATAATAATTACTTCATTGGAGTTTAACACCTCTTCTATTTGTCTTATTATTAGGTTTTCAGTTTCTTTTGTTATTTTTGGTGGCCTATAGAAAACTCCTACCATGATTTTATTAGTCTTTCCTCCCTGTATTTTCACCCATTAAGATTCCATGTGTTCATCTCCTACACCTATATCTTCTCATCTTCTTGGCATTAAGTAGGATTTAACATAAAGACATAACCCTCCCCCTTTCCAATTTCCACTGTCCCTTCTGAAGAGGGTGTAACCTTGTAAATTCACAGCCCAGTTGCATTTATCATCAAGCCATGTTTCCGTTATCCCTACTATATTGTAATATTCTTCAGACATTCAGTTTTAGTGCATATTTAAGAATGATATCTGATTGGTTGATAGTGACAACACTGAACAGTGTTAAAAAGTTTTATGCATCAGGTAATTTGTTTCTGTTATCATTATTGCACGTTTACATACTTGGATTCATGTAACATAGAAACCTAAGGCTTGTCTATTACATATAATGAAATAGATTTGCATAGTCTTACCCAAAACATTAACTCTAACATTGGCTGTTTTCTGTCCAGCTTTATTCTTTGCTGTGATACTGTATTTTCCTGAGTGTTCTCTGTTGGATGCAGGAATGATGAGAACTGAGGTAGTGTCAGTTGCCTCAACCTAAACAAAATTCAGAATATTCTATTAGGGTTAACAGAACTTAGTTATAACATTTAATACTTCTGTATATATTGTATTATATTTTATCAACAAAATTGTCCACTGCAATATGCCTCATTCGATTTAATAGGTGCATTACAGGAGCATTTTAAAAGCATACATTTAAAGGGAGCCTGTCATTTGTGCCCCATAAACTATGCTATGGTGCTGAAAGGTAATAGAATGGGGAGTCTGAGGAGCTGTATTTCATACTCACTGGGCACCAAGTTCCAGTGCTGTGTCTCCATAAAGTTGGCACGTGCACAAAGCAATACTCTTTTCAACCAGTTCTGTGCACGTGCTTTCCCATTTATCTGAAAGGTGCGCACCCTGCAACTTTGCAGGGACAATACATTCCATCACCTTTAAGTCCCATAACATTGTTTATTGGGCTCAAAGCTGATGGCAGTTTCCCTTTAAATTATGTTGGTTCCTAATAAGTAATGAAACAGTATAACATAAGCAAATGCTCTTGACATACCTGGGAATCCACTGGAATATTGTGCACTTGATCCTAAAATGATATAAATGATAAAACAGTGCAAATATAAGTATATGAAGATTTCAGTTTCAGAAGTCTTACGAATTATCTTTACAGATGTGAAAACCTTAACCCTCTCCAATCCACTGTCTGACGTCTAAAGACATCATGATTTAAGGCTGTACAGCTCCGATGTTGGAAGACGTCTGTCGGGGTTCTCTTACTGTATATTGCAAGCCTCTCAGCTGTCAGAGCCTATCCAATGTGTCACCTCATGCAGTACTGGCTTTAGCCAGCATATAGTGTCATTGTATAACAGCAGAAAAAGAGTAAGGCCTCATGTCCACGGGCAAAAGAAGAATTAAAATCCGCAGCGGATTTTAACTCTTCTCCTGCCCGCGGATCCGCGTCCCATAGGGATACATTGACCACCCGCGGGTAGATAAATACCCGCGGATGGTCAATAAAAGTGATTTAAAAAAAAATGGAGCATGAAAAAATCTGGACCATGCTCCATTTTCGTGCGGGTCTCCCGCGGGGACGGCTCCCACGGGCTTCTATTGAAGCCTATGGAAGCTGTCCGGATCCGCGGGAGACAAAAATCGGAATTTACTCACCCGCTCCGGTTCTTCTCTTCGCCGCGGCGCCATCTTCTCTCCGTCGCGGCCGGATCTTTTTTCTTCGGACAGCGCATGCGCGGGGCACGTCACCGACGTCATCCTGTGCATCCGCCGGGCCGAAGAAAGAAGATCCGGCCGCGACACAGAGAAGATGACGCCGCAGCGAAGGAAGGATCCGGAGCGGGCGGGAGGTAAGTTTATTCTGATTTATTCTTATTTTCAGCCCTCATGTCCGCGGGGCAGGAGGGACCCGCTACGGATTCTCCATGGAGAATCCGGAGTGGGCCTGATTTTCCCCGTGGACATGAGGCCTAAGCCCCCTAGGAAGGACAGGATACTAATTGGATTGGAAAGGGTTAAAGGAAACCTATATGTTCAGCTAATTAAATCCAGATAATGAAACATAATCCATTTATCTAATCTGTTATTATTTTTTTATTGTAATTTTATTTTATTGTCTGTACAGGGCTATGAGGGTGGCCATCTTGCCTTTGCTACAGTTAACAGCATTTAGAGATGCTTTACAGTATAACTCAAGAGCCATAGACACAATAGACTCAAGATCACTCATTAAAGGGGTTGTCCCGCGAAAGCAAGTGGGGTTATACACTTCTGTATGGCCATATTAATGCACCTTGTAATGTACATTGTGCATTAATTATGAGCCATACAGAAGTTATTCACTTACCTGTTCTGTTGCTAGCGTCCCCGTCTCCATGGTGCCGTCTAATTTCAGCGTCTAATCGCCCGATTAGACGCGCTTGCGCAGTTCGGTCTTCTCCCTTCCGAATGGGGCCGCTCGTGCCGGAGAGCTGCTCCTTGTAGCTCCGCCCCGTCACGTGTGCCGATTCCAGCCAATCAGGAGGCTGGAATCGGCCATGGAGCGCACAGAGCCCACGGTGCACCATGGGAGAAGACCCGCGGTGCATCGTGGGTGAAGATCCCGGCGGCCATCTTACTAAGGTAAGTAAGAAGTCGCCGGAGCGCGGGGATTCGGGTAAGTACTGGACGTTTTTTTTTTTAATAACATGCATCGGGTTTGTCTCGCGCCGAACGGGGGGGCTATTGAAAAAAAAAAAAAACGTTTCGGCGCGGGACAACCCCTTTAACTTATGTGAGAAAGTGTTGTGGGCATACCCTGTGACCAGTGCAGCGATCATTGTGCAGGGAGGGGGAGTAGAAAAGCTGTGATTATGACCTATTGTAAATGGTGGATCCTGTTTTATCCATGTACAGATGTAGCAAAGTTTAACCCAATGCTGATAACCTGCTGCAACAAGTTATCATAAAACAACAAACATTATTGAAAGGGCAAAAAAAGTTGTTTGCCATAATTTATTTAACTTGTTAAGTGTCAAGTTAAACATTGCTAAATCTGTGCAAATATTATCTTTCATTGTAAACCAGCCTATGATGATAATGAGATGACTACTGAAAAGATTTCTGTATAGAACAGGAAGTGTCAGACTATCATTAAAGGGGTTTTCCAGGGAGAATACTATTGATGACTTATCCGTAGGATAGGTCATCAATAGTTGATCTGCTGGGGTCGATCGCTCGAGGTTCTGACCAATCAGCTGAGCAGGCGCATGCTGTCAGTGCTGCAAATACACAGAGGTTGGAGTGGAAGTCTCTGCGCCGACCTCTGTGTAGTGGCCGGCACTTGTAGCTGCAAGCACAGCTCTCATTGAAATCCACAAGAGCCGTGTATGCAGATACAAGCATCGGCCACTACACGGAGCTCAGCACACAGACTTCCCCTGCTTCTGCTCTGACCTCTGTATATTTGCAGCAATGACAGCATGCGCCCGCTCAAGCTGATCAGTAGGGGTCCCGAACAACAGACCCCAGCCGATCAACTATTGATGACCTATCCTGAGGATAGGTCATCAATACTATTCTCCCTGGAAAACCCCTTTAAGCTTATTGGTCAGTGTGAAAACTGAAGGATCTTGAAATTTTTTTAACTATAGATTGTGACATTGATAAAAAAAAAAATCTGGAAAATATGTTTAACATAATCAGATTTGTTCAATAGCTTATTTTCTGATGACACATTTCCTTTAAAGTTAAGGACTACTTTAATGATATGGACATTAAATTTGCACAGATAGAACAGCATCTATACAAGACAAACATGTAGAAAATGTAAACATCTGCAGTTTGTTACTTACCTTTGTCTCAGTCTTTGCTGCTCCTTCAAATTCCCATGATGTTTTAGGCACAGGGCGGCCACTAATTACAGCTGAAATCTTGATTGGTGATCCAGCACGAACGTTCAAAAAGTCTTGTGATTTCAAGTCAATGGAGACATCAGGCTCCTCTGTAAAGAGTAATTCAGCAAATGTTTACTTTTATTCTTAGAGAGGAAAAATAATGCGCTGGATTATTGACACATAGTAATATTTTACCTTGTATTTCTTTTACTGGTATTTCTCCAGTTCCCATACTTGGCTCAGATTCGCCAGCAGCATTAACTGCTTTAACTCTGAATCTGTATTTCTTGAGCTCTTGAAGATTTGGAACTACACAATCGCAGGTAGGGAAAAGTTTGTCAGGTTCGTTGACCTTTTTCCAGTCTGAAGTGCCTTCTTCCTGCATTTCAACAATGTAGCCCTTGATTGGACTGCCACCATCTTTGTCTGGTTTCTTCCAGGCGAGAGTAACACTTGACTTGGTTTTATCTTTCACCTCTGGGCATGATGGAGCGCCAGGGACATCTGTTGAAATAGACACAAATTTCTTATAAATTTACATCTATGTGCTGCTTAAAGTAATGTAATCATCCCAAATAGAAGATGGAAACTAACTAACTTGGTTATCAAACAATTTGGTCTCTAAAGATATTTCAATGACATGACTCTGTCTATTGCTTTACAATAATAGTCTTATTTATTCTGGTACGTTTTGAAGATCTTACTCTATTCTTTAGTTCCTGCCCTGCAAATCATAGGGAAGTGTGCGTGTGTGGGGGGGGACTACATCTTTATTTTGTTGAGTAACATAAGTTACAGGTGAGTTGTCAACAGAACTTGGGGATCCTATGCTGCCCTCTAGAAGTGCACTCCACCATCATGCCCTCCTTTTTTGTAACCTAATGTATTTGATAATGACACTGAAAAAGGAGTTAGTACATCTACCCTCTCTGTGGGGTTCACTAGCCTTGTTTTTACCATGTCTATTTGCATATTTTGTGGATTGTGTTGTGTAAGAAAAAATTCACTAACAAGTCTTATACCTAAGCAATTTATACTCACAGATTGGGTCTACAGCCTTAGCAGGGTCTGAAGGCTCACTGGGCGGGCCTATTCCAGCTGCATTTATAGCCATAACCCGGAACTGGTAATCCACTCCTTCAATCAAACGCAATACATTGAATTCCAGGCCTTTCACAGCTGGTTTTGTGACTGGAGCTCTGTTCACACGACCCCAATATACACCGTCAACTTCTCGCTTTTCAAGCCAATAGCCAGTAATTGGAGATCCACCATTGTCCAGTGGAGGCTCCCAGGACACCAGCATTGAGGATCTGGTGCAGTCAGAAACTTTGGGTTTTTTAGGAGCACCAGGAAGCCCAAATGGATCCTTTATTACAACCTTGTCTGACAAACAGTCATCACTAATGCCATATTTGTTAACTGCTCTAACTCTAAATTGATATTCTCCATTAGTTATAAGGTTCCACACCTAAAAGAAGCAATAAAAGGGGTATTTAGTCATATGTATGATTAACTCCCACATTCAAACATTAATATAATCTTTGATTCAGAGTACATGAATTATATGAATGTTACATTCATTATAACTGATATGGTGTTATGCAAATGTTATTCTAAAAATTAGGAGCTGTATTTATCATATTCTAAGCTTAATAGGAAAAATTACCCCATATCTCCTATCAACTACAATGTTGGATACTTCTTCCCATTCAGCCTTCTTCTTGCTTGCGTCTCGTTTGTCAATTATATAATTTGTAATCTCACTTCCACCATTGTCTTGAGGTGCATCCCATATCAAGTAACAGGATTCAGCTTTGATGTCAGTAACAGTAAGATTTCTTGGAGGTGAAGGACGATCTGTTTAGAACAAAGTAGTTAGTAACTCAAATTTGGGAAACAATATAAAAATGACTATGAAGAACCAATTAAATACATACCAAATACTTCAACATTCACAGTGCGGTTAACGGAACCAAGACGGTTGGAAGCTGTAATTGTGTAGGCTCCCTTGTCACTTCTCTGTGCACTTGGCATGATGACTTCTGTCTTAGCTTCGCTTCTTGATACTTCTTGTTTTTCAATCTTCAAGGTTGGTGTTGCTTTTTCAATTACAACTTCATTTTTGGCCCATTCTATCTTTGGAAGTGGCAGACCAGTTACTTCAGCTGGGATGTTCACAGGCTCTCCTGCCTTAACTCTAATTGTGTCACCTCTAACAGCTAAGCGAAGTGTGATAGTGGGTGGAACTAAAAAAGATACAGGAAATAAATTAGAGACGCTGCCAAATTAATTGGAAAATGTAAATGGAAGTGTCTTTGTGTCTATAAAATACCTTCATCATCCTGAATGACCACATTGAGGGGTAAGGAGGGCTCACTTTCTCCTATGTCATTGACAGCCTTAGCACGGAACTCATACATGTGCAGTTCTGCAAGGTTCTCTACTAGAAATGATGTGTCTGGGCAGAGTCTCTTATTGCATCTCTCAAACTCAGTTGCATCATGCCGTCTCTTTTCAATTATATACCCTATAACAGGGCTGCCACCATCATTACGTGGAGGTTTCCAATCAAGTGTTACACTTGACTTAGTTCTCTCAGTGTAGGTAAATCTTTCAGGTGAACCAGGAGGGGCTATCGAGGAAAATATTACAATGTTAGTATATCAAATTTGATTTGAAGGAAAAAAAGAGTGCAGTTTAACATTACTTGTACTTTTTATATTTACCTTGGGGATCAACTGCAAGAATTGGTCCAAGGTCAACAGGAGGACCACAACCATATTTATTCTTGCAAATGACACGGAACATATATTCTTGTCCCTCCAGAAGACCTGTAATATCACATTTAGATCGTTCAGTGTCTATTGGCTGTCTCCAAATGTGTGCTTTTGCATCTTTTCTCTCAATTATGAAGCCTGTGATTTCGCTTCCACCATCATCAATTGGATCAGACCAGTTAAGAAGAGCCATCTTTCTATTAACAACAACTGGTTTCAGCTCAGTTACTGGCCCAGGAACATCTGAAAAACAAAACATATTGTCAAAAATATTTTAGCTTATATTACCAAAACCTACGAAGTAGTGCTACTACAACAATGTATATACCAAAGAAAATTTCCTTACCAAAGATCTCAACTCGGCATGCAGCAGATTTGGTACCACTTTCATTGCTGGCAGTGATAATATATCTCCCATGGTCTTTTCTATCTGTATTGGCAATAGTAAGTAGAGAAGACTTTCCTTCATTAACTATTACAGCCTTTTCTTTATTTAGTTCACTATCCTCTATAGTCCATTCAATTTTAGGAGCTGGGCGTCCAAGAACAGTGGCAGGAATCTTTAGAGCTTGCCCAGCCAAAATCTGAATACCATCTTTTACAGAAACGTCTAATTCAACGATTGGAGGTTCTAGAGGTAAATAAAAGAAAGATTTATGATACGCTCTTATGGAAATGTAGAGCAAATGTGTTGATACTTATTGTATATTGATTATACATATACAATTAAACAAAAATATACCTTGTGGCTCAAGGACTGTAATAGGTTCTGTTACACCAGGAGGACCTTCACCAGCTGCATTGACAGCGCTTACACGAACTTTATAATCTGCGCCTTCTCTAATGCCTTTAACTGTATATTGACGAGTTTTAATTGGCCTGTCTGTGCAGCGAGACCATTCCTTGGAGGCAATTAGCTGTTTATCAACGAAGTAGCCTACAATTTCTCCACCACCATTGTATAAAGGAGGATCCCATTCTAATTCAATAGCTGATGAGCTCGTGTCAACTACTCTTGGGAATGGTGGTCCTGGAAGCACTAGTGTTGAGGCAAAAAGATAAAAAATGGTAAATAACTATTTCTGATGCGCAAATCGTATTTTAATCTGCATGATTTGTTACTTACATATTGGATCTTGAGCAGTCTTTGGATCAGAAGGAACACTGAACTTTCCCACTCCTCCTGCATTTTCTGCACAAACTCTAAAAATATATGTAAGGCCTTCCAAAAGGCCGTCAGCTTTCACTTCAAGGGAATTGAGTAGGTTTCTGTTAACGCGAGCCCAGTGAGTGCTGTTTATTTCACGCTTTTCAATCCAGTATCCTAATATTGGGCTTCCGTTGTCTTTGGGTTCTTTCCACTTGACTATCATACTGTTAGCTGTAACATCTTCAACGTCAGGCTTTTCTGGTGCTTCAGGTGGAGCTGTAAATTTATAACATTTACATATTACATGACTGCTTTTCTTTAATATAAATTCATGTTATACATTTAAGATATGTTAAAATGCTTAAAATGAGCAGAGAATACTTACTAAATGGATCTTTAGCAAGAAGAGGTTGAGAGACACATGGTGGTCCTTGGCCAAATTTATTTTCAGCTGAAACACGGAAGATGTATTCTTTGTCCTCAATAAGCTTGGTGACTGGATATTTCAAGTGCCTTAGTGTAGATGTTACAACAACCCATCCAATTTCAGCTTTTGAATTATCTTTCTTCTCCAATATGTAGTTTAGGATTTCACTGCCACCATCATCCAAAGGTGGTTCCCACTGGCATGTAACAGAATTCTTCCTCACTTCATCAAAAGTAAAGTTTACTGGAGGACCTGGTATGTCTGAAAAGCAAAAAAACAACAACCATAATTGCTTACAGCCATACTAAAATACCTTAAATGGCTAACTAGTATGAATGTGACTTGTCTTTTTCCTAGTTGAGGAGCAAATACTTTTTTTCTTACCCAATACATTTACTTCACATGAAGCTTTTGCTACACCATGGTCATTTTCCACCTTGATTGTAAATATGCCATGATCAGCCCGTAAGGAATCTCTGACAGACAATTCAGATTCTCCATTTCTACTGTTGTCAACAGTTAAACGTTCTGGCAAAGAAAGGTGGAAAGGTTCATCCACAACAGCTTCTTTTTTCCTTCGAGGAACAACTCTATCCACTCTTTTCTTTATCTCCTCGGGCCTAATTACTTCATCATTCCTAAGCCAAGTAATAGTTGGATAGGGTGATCCAGATATACGTGCATCCACTGTAATCTCGTCTCCTTGTCTGACAGCTAGTCCAGATTGCAAATTGCCTGCAAGGAAGACTTTTGGAGGATCTGATAAAAAGTAAAAATAACAATGTGTTAATGGAAATGCATCTAATCTAAAATGTTTTAAAGTTTGTTCTTTACTTTGTGTTTTTTTCCGAATACTTTTTGCTTACCCATTGGATCTTCAGCCTTAATTCCTGGGCTGACACGGGAAGGTTCACTAAGTCCAGCAACATTTTCTGCACGTACACGATATTGATACTCTTTTCCCTCTTCCAAACCCTTCACAGTGTAGGTGAGTAAAGGAACTGGAGAGTCATTGCATCGTTCCCATTTTTCACCACCTTTGGGAATCTTCTCAATTACATATCCTATAATCTTGCATCCACCATCAAACTGGGGAGGCTTCCATGTCAGAGTAATGGACTTTGAAGTAGGATTGTGGGTGTCCAGATCTACAGGTGGATCTGGTCGTTCTGTAAAATAGTATTAAAAATAAAACAATTCAGTAAAATAAAAAAAACATTCACCGTTAAACATTTATAGTCATGCTGTAACTTACGTTTTGCATCCTCTGCAATAATGGGATTTCTGAGTTCAAGATATTCCCCTCCACCTATTTTATTTACAGCCTTGACTCTGAAATAGTATTCTCCATTAGGTATGAGATCTTTAACATTCCATGTTAATTTGTTTTCTCCTGACATCACTGGTGTGTAAGTTCTTCGTCCGGCTTCTCTGCGCTCTAGGACATAATGCAGTATTGGGGTTCCACCATCATATTCTGGTGGCTCCCAAGAAACTTTACAAGTATTCTTTGTAACATCTGTAGCTTTTATCTCCTTGCATTGTCCAGGCAAACCTTTAAAATATAAACATTTACAGTGAAAAAAAGTTTGGTTTTTTTTGCTCTAATTAGCACTACAAAATCAGCAGAATATACCTATGACTTTAACATTAATGGATCCTGTAGTTGATCCTATTTTGTTTTCCAGTGTGATAGTATAAACTCCTGCATCTCCATGTACAACATTAGAAACATCTAGAGTAGCTGATGTGTGGTCACTCTTGGATGTTACTCTGTCTGCAATTTTTACTTCTTTGCCATCCTTATGCCAACTAATAGTAGGTACTGGAACAGCTCTGAATGGCACAGGGATTGTTAGTTTTTCTCCTTCTACAACAACAATATCTTGCGTTTTTAGATCAATTGTTGGGCTACCTGTAAGAAAAAAAAGATATAGATATAATCTTCTATGACCATTTTTATTTTTGTATTCAATGATATACTATCTGAACAATATACTTACAATCGGGATCTTTAGCAAACACATTCTCTGAAATTTCAGATGGATCACTAGCGCCAATAGCATTGACAGCCCTAACACGAAGGATATATTCTTTATCAGGAATAATGCCTTCTTCAGCTTTGTATTTCAGTTCTTTCACTGGTCGTGAATTTATCCTCATCCACTTTTCAGTGCCTGCTGGGCATGCCTCAATATGATATCCAATAATTGGGCTACCGCCAGTTTTCTCTGGAGGCTTCCAGGCAATAGAGACGTGGTTTCTACTTGCGTCAGTAACATGTAACTCAAGAGGAGGTGATGGAGGACCTAAAACAATTTGAATTATTTAAGAACATTTTCAAGTTCTAAAGTAAAGATATTTCTTTTAATTATTTGAGTCTTTACTTACTTGTTGGGTCTTCGATTGCCAACATATCTGTAGGTTCACTTGGGTGACCAACACCAGCTTCGTTTTCTGCACGAACCTGGAATTGAACTTCTGTGCCTTCAATAACGTCTGTTACCCTAAACTGACAGTCTGGTCCAGCTGTTCTTCCAGCTTTCACCCAGCGTGTGGCCATTTTCTCTTTCTTTTCAATAACATATCTAATTAAAATAATACAAAAGTGTTTCAATGTAGTTTTACGTATCAACACAACATGATATAGTCTATACCTTTTCACTGTATTTTATAACTTACCTTTGTATGGGCCTTCCTCCATCATTTTTGGGTGCTTCCCATTTCAATTCAACATGTCTCTTTGTTACATCAACCACTGTTAGAGCGTATGGTGGTCCAGGGGTAGCTGAAAATACAATAGAAGTGTTAATGGAACTGCTGTGAAAACTAGCATTTTAGGACTGTTATGGCTCATAAACATAAATTTTAAGTAATGTTTTTCTGACATTTTGTATTAAAAAAATAACTTACTAAATGTATCTTTGGCCAACACTGAGTCTTCCAGTTCACAATATTCACTCTGTCCTACTGCATTCTCAGCAGCTACTCGGAAAACATATAAGGAACCTTCAGAAAGTGGGGTTACAGAACATTTGACTTCCTTTACTGTGGTGTCCACTGTTTGCCAGCCTTTGCGTCTAACATCTCTCTTCTCCACAATGTAGTTTGTGATTGGAGAGCCTCCATCTCTTTCAGGAACAGTCCATTTAAGATCTGCTACATTTTTACTGATATTAATAACCTCAAGGAAGCGGGGTGGAGAAGGAGGATCTAACAAGATAAACAAGAAAATAGATCATTAGCATAACAGTTATTCATATAATCTATATATATAAAATTGAATGTATGCGTGCGTGTCTGTCTGTTTGTCCTTTATGCGCTACTACACCATTCATCCGATCGCCATGAAACTTTGGGAAGTTGTTGAGTACACTCCTGGGAAGATTATAGGCATAGTACAATTATGCTATGATAAATGGCGCGCGTGCGAGCGTCGTCGACAGTTACGCCCCCCCCACGTAGATCGTTTGCTTTCCATCACTGCCACTAATTCTCTCACTTCGCGATGTCGTAGAAACATGAAATTTGGCATGAGCACTGATTATGTCATAAATAGGAAAAGTTAATGGGTCCCAACTCGATTATTCAATTCTAAGCGCCAAAGAATTAGAGTCCAAATTTTACGTACGGAATCTAATTTTCTCGCTTCCCAATGTCATAGAAACTTGAAATTTGGCATGAGCATTGATTATGTCATAAATAGGAAAAGTTAATAGGTCCCAACTCAATTATTCAATTCTAAGCGCCAAAGAATTAGCGTCCAAATTTTACGTATGGAATCTAATTCTCTCACTTCCCAATGTCATAGAAACTTGAAATTTAGAACGAGCATTGATTATGTCATAATTAGGAAAAGATAGTGGGTCCCAACTCGATTATTCGATTCTAAGCGCAAAAGAAGTAGCGTCCAAATTTTACGTACGGAAACTAATTTTCTCACTTCCTAATGTCATAGGAACATGAAATTTGGCACGGGCATTGATTATGTCATAAATAGCAAACGTTTAAGGGTCCCAGCTCGATTATTTAATTCTTAGCGCCAAAGAATTAGCGTCCAAATTTTACGTACGGAATCTAATTTTCTCCCTTTCCAATGTCATAGAAACTTGAAATTTGGAACGAGCATTGATTATGTCATAATTAGGAAAATATAATGGGTCCCAACTCGATTATTCAATTCTAAGCGCAAAAGAATTAGCGTCCAAATTTTATGTATGGAATCTAATTTTATCACTTCCTAATGTCATAGGAACATGAAATTTGGCACGAGAATTGATTGTGTCATAAATAGGAAAAGCTAATAGGTCCCAACTCGATTATTCAATTCTAAGCGCCAAAGAATTTGCGCCCAAATTTTACGTACGGAATGTAATTTTCTCACTTCCCAATGTCATAGAAACTTGAAATTTGGCACACACATTGATTATGTCATAAATAGGAAAAGGTAATAGGTCCCAACTCGATTATTCAATTCTAAGTGCAAAAGAATTAGCGTCCAAATTTTACGTACGGAATGTAATTTTCTCACTTCCCAATGTCATAGAAACTTGAAATTTGGCACGAGCATTGATTATGTCATAAATAGGAAAAGTTAATAGGTCCCAACTCAATTATTCAATTCTAAGCGCAAAATAATTAGCGTCCAAATTTTACGTACGGAATCTAATTCTCTTACTTCCTGATGTTCTATTTATATAAAAAGGAATGTATGTCTCTGTCCTTTTTGCGCTACTACACCATTCATCTAATCGCCATGAAACTTTGGGAAGTTGTTGAGTACACTCCTGGGAAGATTACTGGCATAGTACAACTATCCTGCGAGCACCGTCGACAGTTATGCCCCCCAGACAAAGATCGTTTGATTTCCATCTCAAGCACAAAAGCAAAAGGCATTACGAGCAACGGGATGCGTGTTCAACTACAAAATGATGCATCCGCCGAACGTTTCGCAAGACAATTGCTGGATATTGAGAATGCTGAGGTAAAATGAAAGCTGTGCTGTAATTGGTTGCAATTTCTTATACTGCTGAGGTAAAATGAAAGCTGTGCTCTGATTGGTTGCTATTTCTTATACTGCTGAGGTAACATGAAAGCTGTGCTGTGATTGGTTGCTATATATTATCCCGCTGAGGTAACATGAAAGCTGTGCTGTGATTGGTTGCTATATATTATACCGCTGAGGTAACTTGAAAGCTGCGCTGTGATTGGTTGTTATCTAGATATATAAAAACGAATGTATGTATGTATGTCTGTCTTCGCGGCAACGCGCGACGGGTACGCTAGTTTACAATAAATTACAATCTGTAAGTAGCTTGCTGCATATATAACTAGCAGCTAAACTGAGTTTATTACATTGGTGAGTTTGTGTATAGCTAGAATGCAAGAATGCTCACCATATAATTTCTAAATTATTTTGGACTAGTATTTGTATTGAAACAAAAAGTGAAAAGAACATACTTAGTCTTTCTTTGCAGAGTACTGGGTCACTTGGTTCGCTAGGCTCACTTTCTCCAGCTTTGTTTACAGCTCTTACTCTAAAAGAGTACTCCTGCTTTTCCATGAGGCCTTTCAAAAAGTGTTCTGTGGTGGGAATGCCATCTGCCACTCTAACCCATTCCTCAGTTCCACTCTTCAACAGCTCAATAACATAGGACTCTATCTTGGCGCCACCATCATGCTCTGGTTTCAGCCAGTTCAAGAATGCAGATGTTTTAGCAACATCTTTAACATTTGGTTTGCCAGGAGCCCATGGTGGATCTATAAAACAAAAATTAATGTAGGTTTAGAATAATGTCACTTTTATAATAATTACTAATGCAATACTAGCTTCATGTATTATATAAAAATAAATACCAATTGGATCCTTTATTAAGATAGGCTCAGTTTCTCTACTTGGCTTTCCAGGACCAGCAAGATTTTCTGCTAATACACGGAACTGATACTTCTTTTTGTTCGTAAGACCTTTAACTCTGTTAATTATCAAAATATACATTAAGCATATAATGCAGCTTACTGATTTATTGTTATTTACAGATACGTTTATTAAGAGTAAAATATTTTGTATAAATGTTAATATGGCATGCTTACCTATATGTAGGATCTTTAACTGGTGTTTTATTGCATCTGATCCATTTTGCAGTTTCAGGATCAAGTCTTTCAACCCAATATCCAGTTATTGGGCTTCCGCCATCTTCATCTGGCTCATTCCATGACAAAGTCACCGACTCTTTTGTAATGTCGGAAGGTTCAAGGCGAGTTGGTGGTCCAGGTGGATCTGTAAAACAGAATCATCAATAAACATTCTAATATACTATTGACTGCACAGACTAAATCTTTGGAATTTTATAGATAAAGTATTGCCTTACCAAATGAGTACTTTGCAACCATGGAGTTAGATTGTACAGGCTCCCCAATACCATACATATTTTCAGCACTGACTCTGAAGATATAATCCTTAAGAGGAGTAAGTTTTGTAGCCTTAAATCGCGTTTCTTTAATTGTTGATGATAGTTTGTACCAGAGTTCACTGTCTCCTGCTCTTTGTTCCAGAATGTAGTTGGTAATCTTTGAGCCGCCATCATCTCGAGGAGGATTCCAGGTCAGTACACAAGATTCATTAGTAATCTCAGAAATATCAAATGCAGCCGGAGGACCAGGTTTATCTGTGTATATAAAAGTATGTATTTATATGAAATAAGTAGTACACAAATAACAAAAAAAAAGCATCCATCTGAAAAGCACAGATCGGACACGTTCGCACAGCTTAATAATGTGTCAGATCTGCACTGGATTTTTCCAATGTGGATCTGAGACTTAATCCATGGTAGTACTCCAATACTGGGCCTAGGAGTTCTATCGCTGATTTGCTTGACGATCCTCACTCGAATATAGCCACATTTGATAGGGCAAATCCCTATGTGGATGCCCCACATAAGAATGGGCATGACAGTTAATTTTTTCTTTGATACAGCACAGATTTCCATGTCATTGATTTAAATGCTAAAATGGTGTGTGTTCCAACATAGATTGTGGCTTAGAATCCATGTCTGAATCCATTTGGCAAATGCGCGGTGTGAACAAGGCTGTGGTCTAAGCATATTTTACTATTTTAGATATTTTTAAATTAAACTAAAACAATAAAAATCTAATTCGTACCTAAAACATTCACTTCAACAACTGCTGTAGCTCTGCCAGAAGTATTTACTGCTTCTATAATGTAAGTTCCAGAGTCACTTCTTTTGCTCTCTGTAATTACAACTGTAGAATTTCCAGGTTTGGATTCAATGGTAACTCGCTTATCAACTCTCAGTAGAGCATCAGCTTTGTTCCATGTAACCCTAGGTTCTGGTTTCCCAATTATTGTAGCTGGTAGTTCAATTTTGGTTCCTGCTTTCACTGTTATGCCAGCAATCAGTTTAACATCTAGGATAATTTCAGGTGGATCTGTATTAAAAAAAAGAGGAAATAAATTAGAAACACACAGTGAAGTATCAGTGGGCTCTAGATGTGTCGTTTTCTGACATACATCACTGACTACTGCTTAATATAGTATGTAAATCGCTTTTTGAACACTGTTTTAATTGCTAACAGCTAAAATCCTGTATCAGCTGTCTCTGAGCACTGCCTAGCCACTGGTTATGCTTTCATTATCTACACTTTTATAAATACGTGTTCAGAATATCACATACCTTTAGGGTCTGTAGCAAGGATATCATCTGTTGCTCTACTTGGTAAACTGGCACCAATTCTATTGAGTGCTTTCACACGGTATGCATACCATTGGCCTTCAGTGAGATTATCCACTTGTAACCTGTGAAGAAGTTACATTTTCCAAGTTACAAAGAGAAAATAAATAAGTTTCTGCCATTTTTCTGTAATGCCTTCTTCAAGCAAAGAACAAACTTACTTAGTTTCCATAACCGGTTCACCACAAATTTCCCATTTGTCAGTTCCACGTTGACATTTCTCTACCAGGTAACCCTTGAGGCGTGAACCACCATCATACTTGGGTGGTTCCCATGTTAGGAAAATGCCCTTAGAAGTTGGATCTCGCCACTTAACATTTTCAGGTGGGTCAGGAACAGCTTTGATAAAAGAAGAATTAATTGTGTATTATACTGAAAAAATATAAACTATGTACTAACAAAATGGCTTGGTCTCTCCTGTGCCTTTAAATACTGAAAGCTAAGCTTAAAATGCTGTAAATATGTTTTCTATTAAAATGCTGATATGCTTATGTATATTTACATCTGTATCTTGAGACTTTTTTGTATTCTCAAAAAATATAATAAAATTTCTAACTTACTTGCTGGTGCAGACATGTTTATAGGTTCATCAATGTATGCAGGTTCTCCTGGCCCACATTTATTACAAGCTGAAACACGGAATAGATATTCTCTTCCTTGAATAAGGTCAGAGATAGTGAATTCCTGGTCAAGGACATTTTCTATGACCTAAGATAGGACAAAATCGTCAAAAAATCTATATGTACTTTATTGGTTAATAATACGAACAGTTTCAAAATATTGTCTTACTTTAAGTGTTAACTGTAATCAATCAAATCTGTTTCTTAAAACTATCAACTGATTAAATAATAAATAAACGCTTTTTGGAATGAAACCACCCCAAGAATCAGCTGGGGGCGCAGATTCTGCTCGGTAAGGCCGGCTGCACATGAACAGATTTTTGCTGCAGAATCCATGGCGGGCCTCAGCAAATACTGTTCAAAGCATGCTATGTAAAATTGCTTTTTCCTTCACACTCCTGGAAACTAATTGCGATTTCCGTGAGCAGAGGAAAAATTGCAGCATGCTCTATTTTTGTGCGAACTCCAAGTGGATGGCTTCTATTGACTTCAGCAGACAGTTTCAATTGCCATTGCAGACAGGCCACGGGTACCCGCGCTATCGCCTAGTGGTGGTGTGGATAAAAAAACATTAAACAAAAAAATCTGTACTGCACATGACCGACGGTGAGCGTCCATGGTCATCCGCAGTACAGAAGAAACAGGTACATAAGGGCGCCAGCTGCAGTCAGAGCCGGAATCCGCTGCGGGAACCCACATGAGTAATCCAGCTCTGCCATGTGTAGCTGGCTTAAGTGATGCATATGCAGCCCCGGGACAGGAAAGTACTATAAGCCATTTTACATGGTGCCCTTTCAAATAAAATGTCTTTAAAGCATTAAAACTAATGCTCTCCTGCCCCTGAGCCAATCAGAGGCAGCCCTCACTCACCCATTCATGAATTCATGAATGGGTGTGAGTGAGGGCTGGCCTCTGATTGGTCCGGCTGTGACCATTCAGAGGCATCTTATTCAGCAGGCGGGGATTTTAAATCCCCGGCTGCTGAATACTACTCACAGCTGTTCAGAGCAGTTCAGGAGAACTGCAGCCTGCCGCGCTGAACTCCGTCTGCCGGCACCACGTGAGTATATATATATTTTTTATTTTTACACATTTCTGGATGAATTGCAGGAAAGGGCTTATATATTTAACCCCTTTCCGACAATTCATCCCGCGATCGCCGGCAGCCCATTGCATTCAGTGGAGTCGGCTGTATTGCCGGTTCCATTGAATTCAATGGGCAAACATCGTTCTTCTCTGTCACAGCTGTTACAGCTGTGGCAGAGAAGAAGGATTTGTCTTCTATATGTTCTCAATGGGGTTGGCGCTGCTGCCGCCGGCCCCATTGAGCGCATATAGAAAAGATTTCTCAGGGAAGAAAGTTAAAGTAACCCGAACATCCGAACATCGTGTGGTGTTCGTTACGAATAACGAACATCCCGAACACCCTAATATTCGCCCGAGCATCAAGCTCGGACGAGTACGTTCGCTCATCTCTAATTAAAACCTAATTCTTTCATATATTGCTATTACATTTTGTTTACTTTGAGATCATCAATAATAAAATGAATTTTATCTTATTACTCACCTTAGCCCAAGTCTTGCGGTTGACTTCTCGTTTCTCTATAAGGTATCCAGTCAATGGACTGCCTCCATCATTCTCAGGTGCTTCCCAGGACAGATTAACAGAGTTCCTGGTGAGGTCTCCAACCTTCAGCTCTCTTGGAGCACTTGGTCGAGCTAAGAATACATTTATAACAATTAATAAAATCCTAATCCTGTGGATTGTCATTAGACAATAAAGTTAATTAATACTTACCGATGACATTAACATTAATTTCTCCTGATACTGATGCCGTAGCATTTTGAAGCTCCAATGTATAAATTCCTTTGTCAGGGCGTTCACTTGGAGAAATAACAAGCTCTGCAAAAGTTGCAGTTGTATCTATCTTGATGCGTTCATTACTTTCCAAGACTGTATCATTCACTGACCATACAGCAGTAGGAATTGGGTAGCCAGTGATGGGAACATGTATTTTAAGAGGCTCAGGAACAATCACTTCAAGGCCATCTTTGAAAGCTCTTAAATCCATGGTAGGTGGTGCTAAAGAAAAAAAAAATAGGAAAATTATATAGTCCGCTTACAAATTCATTAATTTGTTATTATCCATGTTTGAAGTTAAAATTTTGGAAAGCAATTCATATACTCACAGTGAGGATCATCTGCAGTGAGTGGTCCTAGGCTCTCAGTTGGATCTGATATGCCACCAGCATTCTCTGCAGAGACTCTATAGTAATAGTTTGCCCCAGGTTTCAAGCCAGTGACCTAGTATCAAAAATGAAGGAGATTACAGACAGAGATTTAAAACTCCCATTTTCTTAAAACTCTTTGGTATAATTGCCTAACCCCAATATTAGTTATGGTAACCTTTAAAAATGACTTGCATGCACTTACAGGGTGACTATTTTTTTAAGAATACATTTATGAACACACCTTGTATGTAAGATCAGGTGCAAGTCTAACGTTACAACGAATCCACTTGTCTGTGCCTTCTTCACATCTTTCAATAATATAGCCTAATATTGGACTTCCTCCATCTTCCAGAGGAGGTTCCCATGCAAGCTGAACAGATTCCTTGGTTTGATTAGAATGAGTAAGGTTGATAGGAGGGCTTGGTTTGTCTAGAAAAATGCACAAACTGTTAGTTCTCTTGGACCTGTAAATTTTTGGTTAAAGTTACATCAACTATGAGTATGTGCATACCAATGGGATCTCTGATCTTTACAGCACGTGTTGCAGCACTTGGTTTGCCAACTCCAGCTTGATTTTCAGCTCTAACTCGGAAAATGTATTCTTTGTTCTCCACAACATCATTAAGAGTAGCTCCCAGCTCATCTGGTTTGGTAATCATAGCAGTGTCCCATTTGATTGAAGCTCTGTCACGCAGTTCAATAATATATGCTGTTATTTCAGATCCACCATCATACTCTGGTGTTTCCCAGGTCAGTGATGCACCAAAGCGATTGACATTGCAAACATCTACATTCAAAGGAGGTCCTGGAACATCTGTTAAAAAATAATAATTTTGATTAAGGCCATCATAATCTATAAGACAATATGAACTATCTGTCATGCATAACTGTTGTTTTGTGCTTACCATATTTACTCTTTGCTTCAACAGGCTTATCTGTTTCTACTGGTTCTCCAGCACCTACTCTATTCTTTGCACTGACACGGAAGAGATATTCCACACCTCCCTTCTGGAGTCCGGTAACTGTATATTCACAGCTATCTGCATGGTCAGTGACAAGAACCCAAGTCTTGCGCTTAATATCTCTTCTTTCAACGATATAGCCAGTGATTTTACTGCCACCATCACTCTGTGGTTCTTCCCAAGCCAGGCTGACTTCTCCATCAAATGTGTCAACAACTTCAAGATTTCTAACAGGTCCGGGAACATCTGGAATTGTAGTTAAATATTTTTAAAGTTTGAAATTAAAAGCTTAGTTAAAAAAGTAATTTCTGTTGATATTCAAACATAACTTACCAATTACATCTAAATTAATAAATGCCTCTGCCTTGCCATGCTTATTTTGTAGTATGATTTTATAGCGCCCTTTATCAGCCTTCTTTGTTTCAGGAATTCTGAAGCTTGTGGTATTTGCGGTAGTATCAACATACACCTCAGGCAAAGTTTCATCGTCCTTACGCCATTCAGCGTCTGCTTTTGGATAAGCATCATATGGTACAGACATTGTAAGTGGCTTCCCAGCATCAATCACAATGTTCTGGTCTGCTGTCTTGATCTTTGGTATAGCTGTGGATGGCACAATGTAGTAAATACAGTAAACGTATACCTATTTCTGCTTCATTAAGCACAATTTTTAGATAAATAATTTAATATTTTCATTAAGTTAAATTATTTATTACTTTTTGATCATTAAGTCTAAGGGCTTAGACACACGGGCGCATTAGCGCCCGTGTGACTGCAAGAAGAAGACGGATGCACTTCAAGATGGACGTCTCTCTGCAGTGCCGGAAGAAAGAACATGTGACCGGCATCATTGCCGGTCATGTGTTCTTTCTTCGGCGCTGCAGGGAGTCGTCCGTCCTGAAGTACGGCCGTCTTCTTCCTGCAGTAAGGGCTCAGTCACACGGACGCATCGGCGCCCATGAACGAGCGCCGATGCGCCCATGTGACTAAGCCCTAAAGCTGTAAATAAACATGTTAATAACTTAGGTACAAGTAAAGGATAATAAAGTTAATTAATAGTTAAAATAACATTTCTTTTATAGGGTGCATCTGTTAAAAATTACTGTACCTGCTAACTCAAGTTTTGCTCTTGCTTCTTTATCTTTGGCAATAAATCTGTATTCACCCTGATCACGGGGTCTGATTTCACACACTTGCATTCTGTGAACTTTTCCTTCACTCATCATTTGATGTTTGTCTCCCTGGACAATGATCATGTTATTTCTCAACCATTTTACTTCAACTCTATCTTTGTTTAGCTCAGCCTCAAAGATGACATCTGTGCCAGGAGCCTCAAAGACATCAAGTGGTGGCCTAATAATCTCAATTGGAATTTCTAAATAAAAATGAAGCAAAAGTGTAATTTAGAATTAGATAAATGCAACATGGACATTGGACTTTTTGGAAAAATTTGGATTAAAAATGAATTCATGTGTGCAATACCTTCAACAAAAAGTCTAGCTCTGGACTTCCTCTCATCAATACCGCAGGAATATTCACACTCATCTTCTGGTCTGCAGTCTTTAATGATAAGCCTGTGGAGGCTTCCATCTTTCTCAAATTGGTATCTTAAGAAAAAAATGGAAATATACAAATCAAAGGCCCGACAAGTTAGGTTCTGAAAATATTAATATAATAATAAGTAGTTGAAATATTAATATGAAATGCACAATATTCTTACTTTTTGTTTTCTCTAAGTTCCCGACCATTTCTATACCATTTCACTGCTGCTTTCTCCTTGGAGAGCTGGCAAGTGAAAACTGCATCCTCAAATTCAATAACAGTTTGGTCTTGTAGATGCTGTACAAAATCTGCTGGAGCTTCTGTAATCAAAAGTTCTGCTACTGCCCTGTCTTGTCCAGCAATGACAGTGTATTCACCTTCATCGACAAAGCCACAGTCTTTGATAATCAAAGAATGTTTGAATTTATCAACTTTGTACAATATTCTTCTGTCTAAAGCAACTTCTTGACCATTCTTCATCCACATGACTGTTGCATTTGGACGATTGACTTTGCAACAGAAAGTGACTGATTTCTTCTCCATGGTCTCAATATCTTCAATAGGCTCAACGATCCTCAAATCCTCTTCTAAAATAGAAGATTAAAAAACATTGAGTCATTGCAATCTGATGTAGGGAAGTGGAAGATGAATTGTAACTGAAATCATGCTCACAAACATTTACCTGAAACAGTTAAGTTTCCAGAAGACTTCACATGTTCACCTCTGTGGTTATTGAGTTGTACTGTGTAAGTGGCTTGGTCATCAAGTTGAGCTTCTCTTATTCGAAGAGTATAAACTAAATCTTTGTGTACCATGACATATTTGGGACTATCAAATATTGCTTCATCATTCTTGAACCATTTGGCTTTGGCCCCTTCTGTGTTGACTTCACAGTTAAAGACAAGTTCTTGTCCTTCTTTAACTTGTTGGTCCTTAACAGGAGTTATGATCCTGAGTCTCTCTGCAAAATAAATAATCCAATAATAATTACCCTAGCTTTATTATAATATATATATATTAGCAGCATATATTTTCAAGTGAATGTGCATGGCAAATACCTATGGCATTTGATTTCATACCATTTAAATTGCATTAATGATTTTAGTGTTGAATATTTGGAATTCGAGTTTGGTACAGAAAAATATAGTTTTAGGTAAAGAGTGTGTTGTAGAATGCACTGTAACTGGTAACCCTTCTCTAATAGATTTCCTATTAGATGTTTACTTTTGCATAGTAACATAGTATGTAAGGCAGAAAAAAATATGTCCTTCTAGTTTAGCTTATTAACCCCCAATGTTGATCTAGAGGAAGACAAAAAAACCTAATGAGGTAGAAGCCAAATTTCTCCATTTAGGGGGAAAGAAAATCCTTCCTGACTCCATTCTGGCAATCGGAATAATCCCTGGATCTACAACCCTTTTCAAGTTATTAAAGATTATAGAACATAATATTATATCACTTAAGAAAGACGTCCAGGCCCCTCTTGAACTCCTATTGAATTTGGCATCACCACATCCTCAGGCAGAGAGTTCCATAGTCTCACTGCTGTTACAGTAAAGAATCCCCCTCTATGTCAGTATAGAAACCCTCCTTCCTCTAGACGTAGAGGATGCCCCCTAGTTACAGTCACAGTCCTGGGTGTAAACTGATGATTGGAAAGATGTCTGTATTGTCCTGTGATATATTTATGTACGGTTATTTGGTCGCCCTTTAGCCATCTTTTTTCTAAACTAAATAATCCCAATTTCTGGGTATTGTAGTCCACCCGTTCCGTTTATTACTTAAGTTGCCTGTCTTTGTACCAGCTCAAGCTCTGATATGTCCTTTCTGAGTACCTGTGCCCAAAACTGTACACAATAACTGTACTTTTTCATGCCTTCCAACTTACCAATCACTGTCAGTTCTGCTGCTGCTCTGGATTGTCCAATCATGGCAGCATAGGCTCCTTCATCTTCCTTTGGCACTGCATCTTTAACAACAAGAATTCTCCTCTTGCCATCAGAAAGAATATCATATTTATCACCAGGCTGAAGGATGACATCATTCCTAACCCATTGGACTTCAAAGGCTTCTTTGGAAACAGAGCACACAAATTCTGCTTTATCGCCTTCTAGTACCTCAATGTTCTGTGGTCTAGAAATAAACTCAGCAGCAAGTTCTGAAAATGGAGAAAATATGAGATCACATGATGCACTATTAACTATGGCATAATTTATTTCATATAACCTAAAGACATTTCTTACCTTTTATTCCAAGTTTTCCTGTTGTTCGTGAACTTGGCAATCTACAGTTGTATTCTCCAGCATCATCCAAGTTAATATTATGAATGATCAAAATTCTTTTTCTGCCCTCAGCAATATGCTCATATCTTCCACCATCTGGTAACTCAGTGTCTCCTTTAAACCAAGCAACATCAGCACTGGCCTTTGACACCTCACAAACCAGTTTGACAGATTCTGATTCACACGCTTCAATATTAGGGAGATGTTTGGTAAAAATAGCTGCTTCTTCTGCAAATATGTAAGAAAAGCACAGATTATAAGAATGAATGTTGCTATATGAAGTATGTTACAATTTCATATTGTTTTGTGTGATTATGGTATGTATTAATTGCTTACCAATGACTGTAAGCAGTCCAGAGGTTCTAGCCATTTTTGACTCACAGACATACTCTGCTTCATCATCAAATACGCATTTGCTCACAACTAAGGCACGTGTCACTCCTTTAGAAATGATATCATATTTCTTGCCCTTTCGAATTTCAATTCCATCTTTGAACCAACGGACCTTTAGAGTAAAATTATCAAAGTTGGTGAAGGAAAGAAAACAGAATCAACTTAATGTCTGGACAACACTTGCAATATTTAAAGATTAATTATTAATTACAGTAACAGAAGGTACCTTGGCACTTTCACGAGAAATTTCACACTCAAAACGAGCATTTTCTTTCTCTTTAACCTCAAGGTCAGAAAGGGGTTTGGAGAATTCCACAAATGGAGCTGTGTTAACAAATTCAATTTGGGTCATTACAAAATATAAATATCATTTTGCCTTGGTCAAGTAAGACCATAATTGTAATAATATGTCCTGAGCTTCTAATTGAAATAGGTCATTTCAATATGAAATAACTACCAGACTATTTGAATAAATGTAAACCCATGCCATTAAATGTTTATACACAGCAACTTACGTTCTACGTTTAAGAATGCAGATGTCTTGAAACCCTTGGCATCACAGGTATATGTCCGTGCATCATCCAGTGTGCAGCCATGAATGATAAGTTTTCTGACTCTGCCATCAGCAATAATGTCATATTTCTTGGTCTTGTGGATTTCTTGGCCATTCCTAAACCAATTAACCTCAGCATTTTCCCTGGAAACTTCACACTCAAGAACTGCAGTGGCTTCCTCTTCTACTGTTTGGTCCTCAAGAGGTTTGGTAAATTCAACTGGAGGTTCTAAAAGATTGAACAGTGGTTGGTAGGTGTGCTTTGTAGTTATGTCTGGCAACAGACTCAAGGAAAGTCTTTACTTTACCTTTAACAATCAAGTTGGCCTGTGTCTTGAAGTCTTTTGCAGTGAGTGTTATTTCTCCAGCATCGGGTAACTGCACACCTCTGAGTGTGATAGTGTGAACTCTTCCTTCAGCACGAGTAACAATCTACCAATACAAATAATTTTTCATTATGAGACTACATATTAAAAAGAAAACATAGAACCCTTCTCTTCTTTCTCACTCTAGAGTTTTATAATAAGCACACACACAAACAGATGCGCAGACAATTTTATCCTGGGCATGTGGGATTGGTATGGAGTGACATACACATAGGTTGCTATATGTCTGACATCTGACACCCACCAGCAACAGCCACGATAAGCATGAACTCTGGTCGTGGCTGTTGTCCCTTTAAATGCCCTTATTTATTTTTTTTATGGCCCCCGAATGACCTCCCACACAATAAAATGCCATTCAGTTGCCATAGCAGCCTTGCACCTTCTGAAGGCTGTCATGACTGATTTCCTATCAAGTTATGCCCAAGGCATATCTTGATAGACTGCCTGTCAAAATGCAGTATAATGCATGAGCTATGTACTGTATGAGCGATACAATCGCAAGTTCAAGTTCTGTATGGGGACTAGAAAATGAGGGAAAAAAGTTTTATCAATTATAAAAAAAATAAAAGGTAACAAAAGTAAAAAAGAACCCTTTCCCCAAATTTCTAATAAAAAAATTAAAACAAAGAAAAACTTTTTAGGATCGCTGCATATGTAAAATTTCAATCTAACAAATTAATGCATTATTTATCCTGCATGGTGATCGTCTAGAAAAAAACAATACACAACACTAGAATTGCGCTTTATTAATTATTCCGTCTCCAAGATCAAAAATGATCAAAAATTCATATGGTACTAAAAGTTAAAATGGTACCAACAGAAAGAACAGAATGTCCCACAAAAAATGAGCCATCACGCGGCAATATTAATGGAAAAATTATAAAGTTATGGTTGTCAGAAAACTTATATTTTCCAAAGATATTATATTTTCTAAAAGTAGTACAGCAAAAAAACAACATACATTTGTTATCATACTGAAGCATAGAATAAAGCAATCAAGTCATTTTTTTCAGCACTCTGTGTACACCGTTAAAACAAGACTCTTCCCTCAGAAGTATGGCAGAATTGCAATTTTTTTCCATTTCACTCAATATAGAAATTTTATAAAGTTTTATAAATCTTGCTAAAAAAGTGTACTGTACAATAAAGTTCCCCATCAAGTACATTCTCTGGAGTTCAGCAGAGTTTAGTAACAGAGAAGTTCCTGGTGTGTTAAGGACCTTTCTGAAATCACAATCCTGTGACCAATCAGATGTGTGGGAGGAGTCATACCGAGTTAGCAAGAGAACATGAAAGGAAGGTTTTAACACCTACTGCAACAATTGTTTTTTTGGCAGAGTTGTGTGTGTTTATAGCAGGACTCTTGGTGTGTATATAGCATAGCAAAGGACACATCCATTATAATGGTCACACATAGCAAAATTGTTGCGAAAATTCAGCTGCAGACTATGCACCAAATTTCTGCAACATGTAAGAGTATAACGTGAGTGAATGGGGTTTTAACAGAGACCATTAACGCACAATGAAAAAATCCACAGCATGCTGTTTATTTTCAAATCCATAGAAAGTGCTATTTGTCACAGAAAAGCTATGGATTTTCACAGCGGCATGTGAGAACCATGGTGAAAATCTGCAACAAATAAAGTAATGTGCAGATTTTAATACGAATTTGCACATCAAAAAAGTACACTAAATACCCCTACAATAGTGGACTGTGGCTTGTTACCCCTCTTGCTCCTACCCTAGAATACAAAGAAAGGAAGTATAACTTCCGCTACGTGAGCCAGTGATCACGTAACCACCGGGAGTCTCCTGTCACAGCAGAAGTGCAGGATTCTAACAGACTCTGATCAGCTCTGCCAGTGACTATTGTCACTACAGGGAATGCTTTCCCCTGTAACTGGGGTTCCTATGGATTCCCCAGCTACAGGGGAAAAGTGGAAAAAAAAGACATTGTGAATGTTCCCCAGAGGTTATTTTTTAAAATCATGAGGGTCATAGATGGTAAAAAAAACAGTTATGAAAATAAGAATACATTTTTTTTTTAAACTTAAAAAAGAAAATGACCCAAAGTCAACCAAAGCCGTCGCCATATGCGCCCTGTAATTCAAGACTATACATATTATATATCAAAATGTCTGAAACAAAATGAGGAACCTTTCCCATACTTTATTTTAGTGTAAATTTACTCATTTAAAAAACAACTCTAAATGTTTTAAAAAAATCATTTTTTTTACCTTTTTACCCCAAATAAAAGTAAAAAACAAAAAAAAAGTCAGAGAAGAATGATGTAAAAATATAGCCCTATATGTCACAGAAAAAAAACAGCAAAATTAATTTTTGTAGCTGAAGGAAAAAAATAGGACAGTAAAACCACCACGTGGGTAAAATCCATAAAAAGTGCCTGGTTTTTAAGGTACAAAAAAGCCTGGTCCTTAAGGGGTTAATTAGTATGAAATATCTTTCCCTGTTTCTTCCTCTTCTTGTCTAAACCTGGGGTATGTTTCATAGTCAGGTGCGAATTATAGTCTAAAAATATGATCTCTATCTATCAATCTATGTATAGTATTTATCATAAACTATTCAGTAATGAGTATTTTTTCTCTGTCCTGTAAACAGCAAATGTTCAATCCTATAAAAAATTATGTTTTATTGGAAATCGTGTAAGCAAAATCCTTATAGTAGTTATAGTTGTAATAATAAAGTGTAAAAATTAATTGTAAGCCTAAAGGTCCAAGATGTTTAATATCACATCTACTGATACGTATGCCATTGACTGCCAAAGCTATGTAAAATGATGCCCTGCAACATAATATTCCTAATTTGAAAATTGTTTTAATAGTTGTTAATTAATGCAGTCTGAACAGAATGATGTTAATAAATTACTTAGTGCTCTGGTATGCTGACATGTAAAAGGAGCACTTGAAGCTGGGATAAAAATAGCAGGTGAGAAAGCACTTGGAGTGCAAATCTGGACACAAAGTTATGCTGTCAATTGCCTGAAATGGAATTTTAAGCCTGGTAATCCCCATATATGCACAATACTTTACCACAGACATCGAGTGAATGAAAAACTAATCTACTAAAGAAATGCTGCTGAACCTACTGAATATTATCATAGATACAAAATACCAAAAGAACACAAATCTGTACAGATTCAAAATTAGTGTTAGCAAAATAAACCAAACCTTCCATAATACTAATATCTCAACTATTTTTTGCTTATTAACATTATTATTACTCTATGTATTTATCAAAAAATAGTTTCAAATGCCTTCTTTTATGTTATCTGATTCATCAAAACATGCTAATATTCACTGATATTTGTGATATAAAGTTGTTAAGGTTTTCCTTACCTTATCACTTGGTTCCAGCTTTTGTCCATTGAGGAACCACTCTACAGGGATCCCTTCATAAGAAAGTTCACACTCGAAGGTAGCCGATTCCCCAGCTGTTACAGTCACATCTTTCAAGGGTCTTAGCAGTCCAATTACACGAGCTTTTCCAACAGAAGAAGACATTTCGAATTAAAATCCTCCTCCACAGGCCCTTCACTCCTCAATTTCCATTGCGGCTTTCCTCCAGAATGCTGAGGGCTGCACTGAAACTATTTAAAGACTTTCCCTGACTGTGGCCTCCAGGAGCTACTAAGGGGTGGGACCTGCTCCAATTTGCATATGGTGTTTCCTTACATTGAACAGAGTCAGCAGTATACAGTATGTGTGTAGCATCTGTCCACCCAGCAGTCTACCCTATGTGCTTTGCTACATTTGGCATACCCCTTCTAAAATAGTCAATCTACTATTGGACAGGAACAGGTGTCAACTGGCTACCGTATCTGCTGCTGTCCATCAATTTCTTGGCACGTTTCAAAATTGTAATGATAGTGCTCTCACTATCAGCAGTTAACATGCCAGCACAGCAAGTCTTTCTTTGTAATGATCCTGTTTCATAACAACTTATTAGGCAAACACTCATGGTATCGATGACATCACATCTTCACAGCAATTAAATGGATTTTCTATACATAATATATAGCCACAATACCATAATATAACAATATTATATTCGGTTGCAGGTTTCTATGACGTCTAAACAACCTTAGATATATTTGGTTTTAAAGAAATATGTTTAATTAAAACAATTCGTTACCTTTCACTTTTAGATGTGCACTAGATTTTGCATTGGCTGCTTGGAAATCCACCCCACCAGCTTGGTCCAAATTCACATTGTAAAGAATGAGGAAATGCTTTTTGCCTTCTTCTTTGATTTCACAATCCTTAAAGAAATACATTAATTATAGTTAAAGGGGTTGTCCCGAGGCAGCAAGTGGGTCTATACACTTCTGTATGGCCATAATAATGCACTTTGTAATGTACATTGTGCATTAATTATGAGCCATACAGAAGTTATAAAAAGTTTTATACTTACCTGCTCCGTTGCTAGCGTCCTCGTTCCCATGGAGCCGACTAATTTTTGGCCTCCGATGGCCAAATTAGCCGCGCTTGCGCAGTCCGGGTCTTCAGCAGTCTTCTATGGAGCCGCTCGTGCCAGAGAGCGGCTCCGTGTAGCTCCGCCCCGTCACGTGCCGATTCCAGCCAATCAGGAGGCTGGAATCGGCAGTGGACCGCACAGAAGAGCTGCGGTCCACGAAGACGGAGGATCCCGGCGGCCATCTTCAGCGGTAAGTATTGAAGTCACCGGACCGCCGGGATTCAGGTAAGCGCTGTGCGGGTGGGTTTTTTAACCCCTGCATCGGGGTTGTCTCGCGCCGAACGGGGGGGGGGGTTTAAAAAAAAAAAAACCCGTTTCGGCGCGGGACATCTCCTTTAACATTTTTAGTCAAAAACTTCACTTTAATTTTTGATTTGTTCTATTTCAATTTTATCAAATCTTTCATATGCAAAATAGGTTATCTTACGGTATGCTATGCTTTTTTCCTATCCCCTGATGTGAATATAAGGAGGTATAATTTTGATTTTTCTTGCTCTATGTTCCTACCAGACATACTAAAGCTAAATGTACTATTCATTCCCATCTCACACATTTATGGTATATCCACAGGATATGCTGTAAATGTCCGATAGATGTAGATAGCTTTTCTGAGACCCACACCTACAATTGTAGCAGTGCTGATGCATGCTACATTAACGTGCTATTAAGTTAAAGAGTCATGGTTTGGTACAACTAAGCTATTTGCGTAATGAACCGTGATTGAAACTGAATGGCAGTGGTGGTTCTATACAAATAGCATAGCAGCACCTAGCAACCTATGCAAGAAACATAGCATGTCCTACTTCAAGGATGGCACTACTACATCTGTATAACCAGAACCAGGGTCTCCTGACCCCATCTTGGCTTACCACAGTGACTACTGGTGACTAAGAGGGTACAATCACTATAGTCACATATTTTGAGTCGGGTCTTGATCCATTTTGGTTGTGGTATTCTTTGAAGTGCCAATTAATCACATACATGTCTGTGCCTTGTCATAGGTATGTGTTTATACATATGCATGCATTTTCGGATCTATTTCATTATGCCTGAGGAAGAATCCTGACAGGTTCGAAAGCTCGTGGTAACATCATGTATTTTTGTTAGCCATTAAAAGATTACTTGGCTTGTCTTGCTCTTTGCTCTACTGGCTAACACAGTACCAAACATTTTTCATTATGCTTTTTCTGTAACTCCCATTTATGTTCATGGGAGTTACAGAAAGCTGTAGAACAGGCTGTCTTTGTACTCCCAGCCACCATTGGCCACAGTGTATGTGGCTGTATTCTGATGTCAGAAATGTTTGGCTGAGAAGGCAATAAGCCTTAAATTGCTGTTTTCTTGTCTGTTTCATACTTCACTAGTTCAGGGGTACTGCTGAAGTAAAGACTGCTATATGTGGTATACTGGAGAGACTGTGCTTACTGTGTGGGTCGGGGTTATTTAGTTTTAAAAATATTTTAACCCCTTAAGCATCAAGCATGATAAATATACGGCGCTTGATCTTGGGCTTTAATCCCGGCCGATAACAAAAATATGGCGTGGAATTAAAGCCTTTGCTCCTGCAATCAAAAAGGAGCTGGTCAGGTTCTCATCTGTAACTAACAGCTGAGAGCCTGGTGGAGAAGGAAAAAACAGTTTTTAACTGCTGCTGCCTTCTCCTTTTCCGGGTACTACGTACTAAGAAATGGAAGTGTTTCTTCCACTACGTAAACCAGCAATCATGTGATCGCCGGGTCCCCCCTGATACAGCAAAGCTTCATGGTCCTAGCAGGCCCTGATCAGCTATGTTAGTGACTATTAACCATACTGGAGGATGTTTTTCCCTGTAACTTGGGTTCCTTTGGATGCTCCAGCTTTAATGGAAAAGTGTGTAATAAAAAAATAAAAGATTATGTGAATGTCCCCCAGAGGTTTTATATGACATCATGGGGGTCACAGATATAAAAAAAAAATAGTTACAAAAATAACTTTAAAAAAATTACAGAATAAAATAAAAATATATACATAAAAAAAGAATATGACCCAAAGCCGATGCCATCCAAAACCATCGCCGTTTGTGCTTGCTTTGTAATCCGAAACCATACATATTATATAACAAAATGTCCAAAACAAAATGAGGAACCCATTTCCATACTCTAGTTTAGTGTAAATATACTAATTAAAAAAACAACTATAAAAATGTTTAAAAAAAACTACATTTTTTTTTAGCTTTTTACCTCCAATAAAATTAAAAAACAGAAAAAAGTCAGTGAAAAAGATATGAAAAAATAGCCCTCTATGTCTGTCACAGAAAAAAAAACGCAGCAAAGCTACGTTTGGTAGCTGAAGGGAAAAATAGGGCAGTAAAACCACCACATTGGTAAAATCCCTAAAATGTGTCTGGTCCTTAAGGGTTTAAATGTTCACTTATAGCACAGACGACTATCAAGCAATATCTTAAAATTATAAAACTGTATATGACACTTATGTCAGTAGGTGTTAGAGAAACTTTATTAGTGCCCAGCTTTATAACCACTATGTCCTTCCAAGTTGCTGCTGACCAGGACCTGTGACCGCTGTAGGCAATCACTGACTACAGCAGTGACCTTTTATAGCCAGTGATTGGCTGCAGCAGTCACATGTCCTGTTCAGCAGCAACCAGTAAAAGTTGTAAAGCAATTTTAAGTCATGGAAAAACCCCTTAATGTTTAATATAATTACAATGAAAATGTCTTTGCAGTACTTAAAAAGCACTAGAAAAATCAAGACTAAATTTAGCAAAGGATAGAAATACTTACTGGAGAAGAATGTAAAGGCTCTCCCTTCAATTTCCAGTTAGCATGGACTTCTTCTTCAGATATTTCAGTCTCAAAACGAGCAGTTTCTGTTTCTATAACCTCCACACTGTACAGAGGGCGAACAACCTTAATATCACGATCTAAGACAGAGTAATGAAAACCAGGTGTCATAAAAAAGATTTCCTCACTGTACAAAATGATGAGAATTAGTCAATATCATATAAAAAGTCACCTTCAATGTTGAGGTTGGCAGTGGTTTGATCAGTACCACAGTCGCACATGTATTCACCAATGTCCTTCTTTGAAGCCTTTTTGATTGTAAGGATACGTTTCTTTCCATCGACTTTAATTGTGACGTTTTTGGATGGAATTATTTCCTCTCCACCCTTAAACCATTTGACTGGTGCTTTAGACTTGCTAACCTCACAGAGCAACACAACTTCATCTTTCTCCACAGCTGTGTAGTCTTGAAGTTTGGTAACAAAATATGGATCTCCCTCTGCAAAAATGACATAATTATGAGTAAAAATGTTTGATAGATACACAATCTTAGAAGACATTTTCCACAAGAGAAATGTTTGTCAAACATACCAAGCACAGTAAGTTTAGCTTCATTTGCTTTTCCCATAGCTTCAACTTTGATAAGAGAAGTGTCATCCAGAGTGACATCCTTGAATGTGATAGTATGGAATTTGCCATCGTCATGCATTGTCACCAACTTGCTAGGATGTAGTCGCTGGTCATTTTTCAACCAACTAACTTGGATGTTTTCATGAGATAACTCAACTGTGAATTCGGCTGTTTCTTGCTCTTTAACAGTTACATCTTTGAGTGGCGTTACAAATTCAAGACGAATGCCTACAACACATACAAACACATATGTTTTACACATACACAGATCTCTTTATAAAGTTTTGCTGTAAATGCTAAAGATTTATGTGACTTTTGTAGTATTCTGTAGCTGATAACAGCTGTTGCTAAATATCTATACTTAATACCGTATTTTATTTTTTAATGCAAATAGCATTATCAGTAGTGATGAGCGAGCATACTTGCTAAGGGCAATTGCTCGAGCGAGCATTGCCCTTAGCGAGTACCTGCACGCTCGAGACAAAAGGTTCGGCTGCCGGTGGCGGGCAGGGAGCTGCGGGGGAAAGCGGGGAGGAATGGAGGGGAGATCTCTCTCTCCCTCCTGCTCACTGCCGCAACTCACCTGTCACCTGCGCCGGCACCCGAACCTTCTCTACCGAGTGGGGAGATACTCGCTAAGGACAATGCTCGATCGAGCAATTGTCCTTAGCGAGTATGCTCACTCATCTCTAATTATCAGGATTTTTGAGAAGGAATTTAAGAAAATAAAGCAAAGTGACAAACCTTCAATGATGAGTTTTGCACTGGTTCTCTTATCCTCTGCTTCAAACATGTACTTAGCTTCATCTTCAAAGGCGACTGACTTGATAACCATAGAGTGTCTTGTGCCTTCAGCAATAAGTTCATACTTGTCATCTCCCTGAAGCTCTTCAGATCCTTTTAACCATCGGACAGTCTTAGGCAACCTTGAAGTCTCACATTCAAATCTTGCTTCATCTTTTTCATACACCTTGACATCAGTGAGTGGGGTAATAAAGATGAGTGGAAGCTCTGTAATTAAATAAGGGCATCATAGGTTAGAATAGGCTCTTTTATTTTTCAAATATTGCTAAAAGTCTCATTCACCTGTGGGTATGTGTAAAACAAGTATAAAACAATATTATTGATTCTTTGTATCATACAGTTATATAATTATGAAATATAAACCCACCTTTCACTTTGAGATTAGCTTCATTTTTGGCATTAGCAGCCTGGAAGGAAATCTCGCCTGCCATGTCCAGTTTGCAGTTATATAATATGAGGACGTGTTTCTTTCCATCCTCTATGATTTCGCAGTCCTTTTTCCAAAAGAAATAGAAATACATTAGCAAATAGGTTAAAAAAATAATTTTCACTATTCTGAATAGTAGATGTAATTAATATTAAGAATATCTTACAGGTGAGGGAGACAGAATTTCTCCCTTAAGTTTCCATTGGGCATGAATGTCAGGTTCTGAGATTTCAACTTCAAATCGTGCTGTTTCACCTTCGAATACCTCCACTCCGTACAAGGGGCGCTCAATTTTAATGATGCGTGCTGCAAAGACAGAGAATATTTATTCTCAATTTTTTATTAAATAATGACTAATGTAATTATATCCAGAGTGTATTGGCTACTAAACTACCTTCTATGTTCACAGCTGCTTTTGTTTTATCTGTTCCACAGTCACATTCATATTCGCCTTTGTCTTTGTCTTCAACTCTCTTGATCTTCAGGATTCTGCGTTTGCCATCAGTCTTGATGGATACATTCTTTGAAGCTTTGATTTCTTCACCGTCTTTAAACCATTTTACTGGTACATCTTTGCTAAGCTCACACTCGAGCGTCATGTCATCCTTCTCCACTGCAGTGTAGTCTGGTAGTTTTACAGTGAAGTAAGGATCAGCCTCTGTAAAGAAAAATACCCCAAATAATCAATACAGTGCAGATAATATTGCAGAGATAACATGCCACCAAGCATGGTACCTTTACCTTAGCGGTAAATAGACCGATGAGCATAAGACTGAAAATACATTTATGCACAGTATGTGATGAACGTACGTATGACCAATATCTGACAGACATACACACATTAACAAAGTAACAAGTAAAAAGACGTACAGGCAAGATAAGAAACATAAAGACAGGCAATAACATCAACTAATGGCAGTACAGTTCACGAACATAAAATGAAAATATGGACTTAATGTAATAAATACATGTAAATAAAGACAATTATATATATAGACAAGACACAACAAACAACAACACAAATACATACAGACACAACACCAAGCATTAGCTCAGTAGGCATATAAGAAGCCTCTATTTTAGAGAGCTTGAATAAAGAAACCAAAAACAAAAGACAGACAAAATACGTTATGCATGATAATAACACAAAAGCTGTAAGTTGGGCATTATGAACGTAAACTATGATTTGTGAGTAGAGCTTGGTTAGTATAAAATGAAACAGTAATCTCTGTATAAGTAATTAGGAAAAATACTGAGGACTTCAGTTAGCTAATGGAGTAAAATGTGGCACTGGTACTTGTAAATAGTATTATATAAAAATGTTCAAATATTAAATAGTAAATATTAATGTAAAGTTAATTTTCTAATTTTCATAGAACTTTAGCCAACATGAGTCTGGTTAGTGGAATATTTAGTATATTTAAATGCAACCAAAATCTAGGGTATAGATATTAGGATCTTGATACAATTGTATAAAAATGGGAGCATGTAAGTATTGTTACACAAATATCTATAAGATTCTAGTGATAATTTCACTAGAGTGGCTGTATGATCTAAGAATGATATTGAATAAAGTGTAGCTGGCATAGTAGTTGTCGTGTGCCAAGAATACATAAAGAGGAAAGTGAAAAAGTCAACAAGGCAAGAAAAAGTCTGTCCGATGGGTTTTATCCATAGTGGAAATTGATTGCTTAATAGTAATGGTCATATAGTTATATACATGTATGATTATATTAACAATAACAGCTGCTTGACTGCCATTTAACAAATATCATACCTAATACTTTTAGATTGGCTGTTGTATGTAGACCTTTAACTTCTGCCTTAATTTGGGAGATGTCATCCAGAGTCACTTCTCTGATTTCTAATGTGTGCTTCTTCCCATCTTCAGAGATAAGAATGGTTCTACTTGTGTGTAGTTTCTTGTCATTTCTGTACCATGTCACAGGCATATTCTCATGGGAAAGTTCAAATTCAAAGATAGCAGTTTCTCCTTCCTTAACAGTCTGATCTTTAAGTGGTGAAATAAACTTAAGTCTGACTCCTGAAACAGAAGTATTTCAAGTAAACATACTGATGAGTGTGCGGCCAGGTAGAAGTCCTTTTTAGGGTACTAAAATAGTAACTACAGTAAGAGTCAGTGTAAGTCACTGATTAAAGTAGATTCATAAAACTCAGAAAAAGTTATTCATTGGTATTTATATTTATTTCTTACTTTTTACATTGCCCCGTATGGATTTCTTTCACTAAATGATATCTACCCATCCATACTATTGTAAACGACTTGCCTTCAACCGTAAGCTTGGCTGTTGTCTTTTTGCCTTCAACCTCTGCAGTGTATTCTCCTTCATCATCAAATGCAGAGTCATTAATAACAAGGATATGCTTCTTCCCATCAGCAATAATGTCAAATTTCTCCCCGGCCTTGATAATATCTTGGCCTTTCCACCATGTGACATTTGCTTCTCTAGTAAGAGCACATTCAAATCTAGCCTGCCGCTTCTCTGGAACTGTAACATCCTTTAGAGGAACAGCGAAGTCGAGCTCAATTTCTAAAGACAGAAGGTGGTTCATAGATAAGAGGTAAGGGAACAGATAACATGTAACATTAAACTCCTTCACAACTCCCCTACATATATATACAGTATATATATGCCCTGCAGTTATGGGAGTTGTATGGATCCAGCCCAGGAGCCAAGCTCACTTCATACCCAGCAGTTTTTAGTTGCTTTCAACAGTTGCCAGCAATGGCTATGATCAGACTAGCTCTAATTGCAAGCATTTGACTGTTTACATGCCACAGTCAATACTGACCATGGTGTCTAGGCAGGTTACCAAAAGGGGCTCCTCCAGCGCCTTACTGCCCCCCCCCTGCAATACGATCACAGGATGCCAATGGGTTATTATGACATGCTGGTACCAAGTGAAGGCTTCCTTACATAGATGCCTATTAAGCCTTGCCTGTGGTGGTGCTTAATGGGCAACATGAGAAAGTATTATATAGTATGGTACAGAAGTATTGCAGCATATAGAACAAGTGATCAGGCAATCACAAGTTTAAGCCCCTTATGAGGACTAAATAAAAATGCAAAAGGAGGTTCAATTAAATTCTTAAAAATCCCTCTAAAAATTGAACATTCAAAAAGTATCACTTTCCCCATTTGTCATATAAAGCAATAAAAAAACTAAACATAACTGGTATTGTTGCTTCCATAAAAGCCCAAACTATTTCAATGTCACACTATCCAGTATGGTGAACGACATAAGAAAGAAAATCCTAGAAATGCGTTTTTTTGAGCACCCTGTCCCTATAAAAAAAACTGAATAAAAAGTAATCAGGAAGTGGTATGTATCCAAAAATGGTGCCAATTAAAATTAAAACTTGCTCCACTCCTCATACAGCCCTATTTATAAAAAAAAAAAATTTCAAAATTGTTTTTCAGAAAATGGTGATGGAGAGCAATCTTTAAAAAGGTTTGGAGTTTATCGAAAGTAGTAGAATATAAAAAAATTTAATCATAGTTATTTACAGAATAAAGCAATCATCTAATTTTTATTGTGTTGTGAATAGAGATGAGCGAACCTACTCGTTTCGAGTAATTACTCGATCGAGCACCGCGATTTTCGAGTACTTCAGTACTCGGGTGAAAAGATTCGGGAGGTGCCGGGGGGCGGGGGGAGGCGTGGCGGAGTGGGGGGTAGCAGCGGGGACACAGGGGGGAGCCCTCTCTCTCTCCCTCTCTCCCCCACTCCCCGCTGCAACCCCCCACTCACCCACGGCGCCCCCCGAATCTTTTCGCCCGAGTAAGGAAGTACTCGAAAATTGCGGCGCTCGGGCGATAAAGGGGCGTGGCCGAGTAGGTTCGCTCATTTCTAGTTTTGAATGCTGTAAAGAGCAAATTTCTCCCAAATGCCATACTTTTTTCATTTCATTTCACCCGATTTAAAAATGTGTATGTGTTTTTCAGTACACTACATGGTACTTTTAATTGTACTATTAAAAAATACAACTCATACTGCAAAAAAAAGCACTCATACAGCTATGTTGATAGTTCTTGGAAGGTGGGGATGAAAAAAACAAAATGAAAAACGGAAAATCTTTGACCTGGAAAATGTTAAAGTCAAATTATCATCAAGTGAAGCATACCTTTTACAGTAAGAACGGCTGCAGTCATGGCATTCAAAGCCTGGAAAAGTACTTCTCCAGCTTGATCAACTTTAACTTTATGCAGGGTCATGAAGCGCTTTCCTTCTTCAGCTTTGATTTCACAAGTCTAAAGGATGAGAAATTTAAAAAAAAATTGTTTCCAAGACTATATCTAATCATTTGTATAGTAAACAATGTATCCGACTAAACATTGGTGCACCATAGCACTTACTTGCCACACATTCTTCGGCTGTTGCACAACATCTTGTGGCAAGATATTTAATATACACATTCATATTTATATTAAATCATCCTTTTTTATTTTCCTACTTATTTATAATATATATATGTAAATTACTACATAGATCTGTTAGCGAGATGGTAAATAATTCAAGGATTTTGTTATATTTTGTTATATTTGGAGGAGGGAAAGTTTTTCTCTTCCAAATAAGGGGCCATCGTCCCCTATGGCTTTTACAATGGATCGAGAATATAGTTTGAATATAAGAGACTAGAGATGAGCGAGCACTCAAATTATCGAGTCTGCGTTATTCGAGTCGAGCTTTTTGTAAAATTCACGAGCTCTACTCGAGTAATGATCACTATTGACTACAATGGGAGACTCGAGCATTTTTGTATGTGGGACGCCAGGTGCCGAGATTTTTTTTTTTTTCTAGGTTCCTGTCTCTCTCTCTCTCTCGCCTGCCTGCCGAAAAATTTGCCAATGACGCGTGCTGCATCGTGGTGGGAAGGGGCCAAAACAGGCACGTCTCAGTGGGGAGGAGCCAAAAACTGGGGAGGGGTCGAACACGGCTTGATGCTTGTTCGAGTAACGAACACCATCGAGTACGCTAATAATCGAACGAGCATCAAGCTCGGCAGAGTATGTTGGCTCAACTCTATAAGAGACATGTTTTTTCAACCGTACTCGCTTACTACTGATTGATAAGAATGTCTTTTTGACTCACAGGTGATGGACGTAGTACTTCGCCTTTCAGCTTCCATTCTCCAGGAATATCTTGTTCAGATATCTCACAGTCAAAGGATGCAGATTCTTTCTCATAAATCACAACATCCTCAATTGGTTTAAGGAGCTCAACTTCACGATCTATGATGACGAAAAGTAGGTCACTTAAAGTCTGTTAAACATTTTGCATGTTTAAGAAATGTCTTCTATGTTTAAATCTAAAGAAGTATAATATTCACATACCGCCAAGTGTGAGTTTTGCTGTAACTCTTTTTCCTTCAACCTCTACAGAGTATTCTCCTACATCTTCAGGGGTGGCATTTTTGATGAGTAAATAAATGTGATTTCCATCCTTAACTATTTCAGTTTTGTCATTTGGCTCCATGGGAAGCTCTTCTTCTCCTTTGAACCATTTGATGTTTGGTGTATCCTTAACAATATCTGCTGAAAATGTTGCTGCACTCTTGGGTTTCACATGCTGGTCTCTGATAGGTTTAACCAACCAGTCACGGATTACCTCTATAGAAAAGATAAAATGATTGCACAAAAATTTAATGTAATGTTTCATATTAGAACACTTTAAAATATCAAACGAATACTCTTTAAAAACAGACAACGTCACATCACTATAATTCTATGATGCAAATTTTTTATTGGTTTTGCATACATTAAGGCCTCCTTCCCACGAACGGATTTCCGCCGCGTAATTCGCGGCGAAAATCCGCTGCGTTGCACGCAGCTATTAGGTTCTATTGAACCTAATAGCTCCATGCTCACGATGCGTAATTCCACCGCGGAATTACGCACCGCGATTTCTCCCGTCCTCACCCGCAGCATGCTCTATTTTCTGCGGGTGAGGACGGGCTGTACGCACTGACGGCTTCCATTGCAGTCAATGGAAGCCGTCCATTCACGCTATCTCCCGCTGTAACCAGCGGGAGATAGCGTGAAAAAACGCTTTCCCGCCCACCGCCGAGCGTCATATGACGCCAAATGACGCGGTCCGGCCGCGTCACGTGACACGGCTGGTGACGCGAGAGCGGTGGGCGGTGACGAGCGGTGACGAGCGGTGACGCGGCGGTGGTGGGCGGGGAAGCGATTTCACGCTATCTCCCGCAGGTAAGTATAGGGGCTCTGGGGGGCGCCGTGACGGGCTTCACAGCGGAATATTACGCTGCGGAGCCCGTCACGCTCGTGGGAAGGAGGCCTAAGGCAAAAAAGTGAAAGTTTTAAAAACTTACCAACTACTTTGACATTTGAAGAACATTTGATATCAGCACTTGGCACAGAGCAAGTGTATACTCCAGCATCTGGATCATCAGCTGCCAGGATGGTGAGTGTTTGATTCAAACCGATCACTTGGATCTGGTATTTGCCTGGTTTTTCAATGAGTAGTTTCCCATTTTTGTGCCAGACAGCATCCCTTTCTTTGTTTAACTCACAGATCAAATACATTGGCTGCGTTTTGACAACAGTTACTTCCTCATCTAGGGTCTTTACGAAGCGTACTGGCAATTCTGCAATAAATGGAAATGCGTTATTTAGGGTTAGTATTCAGTGCTATATTACTTTCACCACTATATTCACAACAGTAAAAATATATACCCAAATTTATCACTTGAGTGATTGCATTAAAAAGTAAGAAATTATAAACAATATCATAAATACAATCTAAATTTTATTTGTAAAATTGTAGCTTTTTTATTTAAATTGAAGCAAATACCTTCAACAACCAGTTTTGCTGTTGATGTTTTTTCTTTATTTCCAAGTTTTGCAACACATGTATATTCTCCAGTGTCTGACAGCTGCACATCAATGATATGGAGTTTTCTATCTTTGCCATCAGCAATGAATTTATGTTTGGGGCTTTCTCTCAGGTTGCTGCCATCTTTCATCCATGTGGTAATAGCAGTAGAAGGTGAGATAAGACACTCGAATATGGCAGAGGATCCAACAGATTCTGCTTCTTGTAGTACAATATCCTTCAGCTCTTTAACAAACTTCAGTGGAACAGCCTTCAACTGGAAGCTAAATGCAGGTTCATCTGGAGGTTTGTCACCACCACTGCCAGGACGAAGCTTCTTCTTGTCAGCTTCAAGGGGTGAAGGTGTCTTTTTGACACCTACAATTCAGATTTGGACATGGGTAAATTTGATGAAACTTTCTGTTATGTTAATGTAGCAACTTGATGACACTCTGAGCAACATGCGTAATTAAGGACATATACTTAATGTATAGATTTATATAGCAAGTAATAAATAATTAATGATAATGTAATGAATGGAAACAAAATGAGATACCAAAAACATACACAACATTAGACATAATTTTAAATATGATTTAGTTGTTTTTAATAAGAAAAATATATGGAATGAAATGGTAGGATGTGTAAATGGGTGTCATGTTTCTGTTTGTTAATCAAGCAGACTACTCTGTGGTTTTCTATCTTTACAATAGGCAGCAATCCATACAAAATTTTTTTTTTAAAACTTACTACTGCTACGTATAAGATTTTTCAAAATATAAACATCACAGACACATGCTAAAGTGCAACACAATCTCACCTTTCAGTGGTAGTTTACCCTTTGGTGATTCTTCTTTTGGTGCTTTAGGATCTGAAGTAAAACAGTTAGTGAGTGACATTAGTACATTTCTTTAAAACCTTTTGTACTGGATTTCCAAAACATGTTGTGTTAATTGCAAGTGAACTGAAATGGGTTGAATACATCTATAATGGACTAAACAGGTAGTGAAGGTTGATGAGATGTAAAATGTCGCAAAAATTATTTTTATATTCATAAAATAAAAATATGAGAAATTAGCTGATGGAACATGCAAAACTGTGACATTAGATTGTGAATTTTTGTGGATACTTGATATTGTATCTTCTAAACATAAACCACAAAGACAAACAATGAAACATTATGAAAATAGACATGTATGACAAGTACATATCCTTGACCCAAATGAAGAGTGGACACATGTAAAATTGTAATGAAAGACGACACATGGTTTCTTCTTCAAAGAGGTGAATGAACACAAGTTGATGAGTAAATGGAAATGATAATCAATGTCTTCAAGCATTGAGTAAATGGAAATGATAATCAATGTCTTCAAGCACATATGAAAAAAGCTTTCCATCTAGGAATATTTAGCACGCATGAAAATGATGGTGGCTGGTGGCATATGAATTTTTAAAGCAGATCTTTTTTTTGAGTAGAGACTCCTCACCTCGTCTTCCAATAGCCTTTGCTGGAGTTTCACGAGCACTTTTTTTAGTATGTCCACTGTCCTCACTCAGTATCTCATCCTCCGAACCATAATCAGTGTGTTCAGATAGACTTTCTATTTCTTGTTCCCAGATTTCCTCCTCTGCCTCTTCAGACTCTGTTTCTGTTTTCTGAGGACTTAACTCCGATCCTTTTACAGGGGACTTTTGTAGAGGAGATTCCTTGTCTAAAGTTTTCTTTGGTTCTACTTTTTTGTAACCAGTTGGTGTACTGGTTCTGCTGATCACCTTTCCAGAGGTGTCCTCTTTTCCTAAAATGCCTTTGCCAGGTTTACTCTGCTCCTCTGCAGTAACAGGAGTTCTTATCCTCTCAATTTTTTTAAGACCTGGTACTGCAAGCTTTTCGTCATCAGCATGCACTTTAGAAGTTATCTTGTTTATATCTACTGGAGTTTTTAGACGACTGATTTTCCCCAAATTGGAAACATCTTCTTTCATATAGTCTTTCTCTTTATCAGGTTGTAAAAACTTTCCTTCTTTTTCGACTAGTCGCTTGATTTGGTCTTTTGTATCATCTAGTCTAGGAGCCTGTGTTTCATCAGTTATTTCTATGGCAACTTGCTTACCTTGATATTTTTTATTAAGTAAGTCAGTTTTTCTGTCATCTACAGACAATTCCTTTTTTGGTATTGCTGGAACACTTACATCAGCAATATCTTGTTTTCCTGCTTTTGCACTAATAAAAGATTTCTTATCCTGTGCAGTATCTTTAGGCAGTATTTGAGCACTGTCACCAGCCTTTTCTACAATTTCTTTTGAGGGTTTCTTCTTTAATTCCACATTAGTTTTTAGGTGAGACCCATCTTTACTTATATCCATTATATTTTCATCTTTTATTTTGTCTACAAACTTGGGACTTTCTTCTCCCAGCAGAGATCTCTTTTTATGTACAGGTTTATCGCCTCCAACTAAATCTCTAATCTCATCATCTTTTAATGCTTTTTCCACATCTATCTGTTCCTTTATATCATGGATCTTGGGTTTCGCTATAACTTCCCTGATTTTCCTGGCTGTTTTTTCAGGGAATGTCTCTAATATCTCACCAGTAGGCTCTAATAAGTCAGTACTTTCAAGACTACTAACGTCTAGTTTATCTTCATCATCAATATGCTCTTTTCCAGAAGCTTTTCTACTTATTTTCTTAGCCTTGTCAATAGTTCTGTCCATTTTTTCCTCCTTTATTTTTTTCCGAGGTTCTCTGATATGTTCCTCTTGCCTGTCCAATGATTCCTCACCCTCACTTTCAGTACTACTTTGTTCTAATCTTTTATCAGCAGCCAATTTTGGGGAAATTTTTGCTTTTTTGTCCACTTTTTCCTCCTTAATTTTTTTCCGAGGTTCTCTATGTTCCTTTTGGCTGTCTAATGACTCTTCACCCTCACTTTCAGTACTCCTTTGTTCTATTTTTTTATCTGCAGGCAATTCTTGGGAAATCTTTGCTTTTTTGTCTACTTTTTCCCCCTTAATTTTTTTCTGAGGTTCTCTGATATGTTCCTTTCGGCTGTCTAATGGTTCCTCAACTTCATATTGAGGACTAATTTGTTCTATTTTTTTATCTGCAGGCAATTCTTTGGAAATTTTTGCTTTTCTTTCCACTTTTAACTCCTTAATCTTTTTTTGAGGTTCTCTGATATGTTCCTCTTGGCTATCCAATGATTCCTCACTCTCACTTTCAGTACTCCTTTGTTCTATTCTTTTATCTGCAGCCAATTTTTGGGAAATTATTGGTTCTTTTGGGGGGGATTTTTTGATTAATTTTCTAGTTTTCTCATCAGTTTTATCTGTTGTTATATCTTTTGCTGTTTTGCCAGGTTTCTCAATATGTTCCACAGCAGTTTCTATTGCAGGGACTTTTTTAATTGTCTTTTTAGCCTTCTCTTTATCTTTTCTAATTTCCTTCATTATCTGAGCTGGTATTTCATCGTCCTCTAATAAATCTTCGCTTTCTGTACTAGTTTCAATAATTTCTTCTTCTAATTTTTCTTCTTCGTCCATCATTGGAGACTCATAATGAGGAACCTTTTTAATAACTTTTTTCCCTTTCTTTCCTGCTGTATCTACCCTGGCTTCCTTACTTCTTGCAACAGTTTCTGGCTCAATACCATTTCTTTTAAGTTCTTGGATTCTTTTTATTGCCTCTTTTTTCTCTATTCCAGCCATACCAGAGCTATCTTTTTCTTTTAATTTTCTTTCTTTTTTACTGGGCTTTATTAGTGCTTTTTGTAGTTCAAGGTCTTCAACTGCAAGGTCTTCTTCTGAGAAGACAACTGATTCAGGCTCTTTGATAGCTATTTCAACTTGTTTAAATCTATTCTTATTTGTTATTGTGTCTTCCTCCTGTAAGATAGCAGATGGTTCTTCATTCTCCTCTTCAGAAATGGCTTCCTCAGAAATTGTATATTCAATAATTTCTTTTGATTTCAATTCTTCAAAATCCTTATCTCTTGGGGTAACTTGGAACTTATCCTTTTTATGTGATATGGTCCTCTCAACTTCAACTGTTTCTACGTGCAGTATTTCTGTTTTAATACTAACATCTTCTTGGATTGGAATGGCACTGTCACCAGCCATAAAAGGTACCCTCCGAACTCCTTCTACTTTGCTTTCTTCAGACAGCATTTTACCTTTCTGCTTTATCTTTATTGAGGCAGCAGGTTTCTCTGTGACTACAAGAGTTTTACATTTAAGTCACAAATCAAAACCCAATAAGAAAGAACAATTTATAAGATTCAAAGGAACACAATATCATAACATAGATTTCAATTTAACATAGACACAAGATTCAGACTACAAAGACAATATAGTTAAAAACCTACAACAGAAAAACAAACACACTAACCAAAGATTTTGTTATTAAGAGCACATATCCTAAATACTAAAATAACAGGAAACAAGATTTTAGTCATACAAAAATAATGACACAAACAATAATAAAAACACAATAGACAACAACAAAGAAGACCTTAGGTACTTAGGTATCAATAGTGCTATTATCCTAAGCAATTTGTTTTATTCATTAAATAAATTCTATCAATGTTACATCTCTAGTAAATCATATTCTTACAATGTTATTGTGATTGACTATTTATACCCAAATAACACATTCATAATAAATATTTTTGCAGTTTAGAAAGCAGTGAATATTTTGTGTAGCCTTTAAAGGATTTGTCGGACTTTAAAATACCATATTTTCCGGCGTATAAGATGACTTTTAAACCCAGGAAGATCTTCTCAAAAGTCGGGGGTCATCTTAGATGCCGGACTAACTACCTGTATAAAAAAATCAATACTCACCTCCTGCGGCATTCTGCAATGAACTGCGGCGCTTCTGCAGGCAGTCGCTCTTTCCTCCACACCAAAAGAGCATTGCTTTCTGCATGCGGAGCTTGAATGCTCTGCCTCCAGAAAGTTAATGCTGTGATTGGCTAACTCAGTGCAACGTCAGCCAATGAAAGCAGGCACTGGGTTACCCAATCACAGCCATTCAATGACATCATGACAGCCATTCAATGATGCCATTGAATAGCTTTGATTGGTTAACCCAGCAGCAGCTTTCATTGGCTGATGCTATGCTGAGTTAGCCAATCAAAGCATTAGATTTCTGGAGGTGGGGCATTCAAGTCCAGCCTCCAGAAAGCAATGCTCTGTTGGCGTGGAGGAGGGAGCGACAGCGGGAGGTGAGTATTGATTTTTTTTTCTACAGGTAGTTAGTTCGGCGTATAAGATGACAGGTAGTTAGTTTCCCCATTGAATGGCGTTTCAATGCATTTCAATGGGGAAAAGTGCTTTGAGATACGAGTTTTTTGCCTTATGAGCTGCGTCTCGGAACGGATTAAATGCGTATGTCAAGGCACCACTGTAAATGCCAAACTCTATATTTTAACTGGACAAGTTGGGGGTCATCTTATATGTTGGAAAATACGGTAAATATTTTTAAACAACTTCCCGTAGTATAAAATAAAAGAAAGGATACTCATCTCTCTTCTCCGCTGGGAAAAAAATGTACTAGTTTCTGTGACTCTCCTGGTCTCTGACAGGTGACCGCTGTAGCCAATTAGAGGCAGCAGCATCACTACCCATTCTTCTGGCATCAGCACTTACATCTTGGACACCATAATGCCAGAAGTTCAGAATGGTGACATTGTGGTCTCTGATTAGTTGCAGTGGTCACCTGACTTCTGCTGTTGACAAAAACCAGGATCATTGCAAGAGCCAGTACATTATTACCCCAAGAAAGAAGAAAGGTGATCCTTTCTTTTGTTATTTTACATGGGCAAAAGCTTAAAAGGTTGAATTTGTGCAATCCCTTTAATTTCTATAGCACTACAGCAATTATTCATTAATATTTTCTATTTAAACCCTTAAGGACATGGCCTATTTTGGGCTTAAGGACGTAACAATTTTGGTGGATTTTAATCTCCATTTTTTAAAAGCCATAACTTTTTTATTTTTCCGTTGACAGGGCCGTATAAGGGCTTGTTTTTTTGCGTGGCGAACTGTAGTTTTTATCGGTGCCATTTTTGGGTACATAGGTTATATTGTAAAGCTTTTATTATTTGTTTATTGATCGCAGGGGAAGAAAACGCATAAATTATGTGATACATTTTTGAGGGTTTTTATTTTTTTAGGTTTTTCCACTTTGCTGCAATTAAAACCCTTTTTTTGGAAATCTGTTTTTTTTTCTAAATCGCTGAATTCAAAGTCCTATAACTTTTTTATTTTTCCATGGATGGAGCTCTGTGAGGGCTTAGATTTTGTGAGACAAACTGTAATTTTTATTGGTACCATTTTGGGGTACATATGGCTTTTTTGATCACTTTTATTGTGTTTTTTGGGAGGCAAATGATAAAAATTAGCATTTTGCCTCAGTTTTTTAGCATTTTTTTAATGCTGTTTGCTGTGCAGGATAAAAAGCGTGTTCCACTTATTGTATGTGTCGTTATGGACACGGCGATACCTAATACGTGGGATATTTCTGAACTTTTTTATGCTATATGAGAAAAAGCCCAAAAAGGTGTTTTTTTACATTTGTTTACATTTTTATTTTTTGTACATTATTTTGATCTTTTTTTTACAGTATTTGTGTCCCTCTGAGGGACTTACAAAATACCAACTCTGATCGCTATGATAAGGCATTGCAGGACTTCTCTCCTGCAATGCCTTATCACTTATTACAGTGATCATAGGCAATGGCAATATAGAACCCCGGCATCTGGCATCCCGTTGCCATGGCAACCAGCTGGGCTCTCTGTGATTATATTGCAAGAGCCTGATAACATCACAGATCTACATAGATCGCGGCAGGGAAGGGGTTAACAACAAGCATCTCTGAAGCAGCCCCGCTGTTGCAGCGGGAGGCCGTCTATCAGTGACAGCTAGCTCCTAGATCGCTTATGATCTTGCGCTATCCACATGACGTAAGGCTACATCCAGTGGAGGGAAGTGCCCTGCTGCCATGACGTACCCTTACGTCATATCGAGTGAAGGGGTTAAAAAACGAAGAAAAAAATTACACATAGAAAATGTACCTGTTTTCTTTCCAACCACTGGAGCTGTGATTGCTGCTGTAACTTCGCCTTCATCTACTGTTGGTGATGGAACAGCTGTAGAGTAAAATGTATTAAGTATTGTTTACTTTGTAAGAAAATGATACTTTGGTAAAAGTCAATATTGTACCCTATAACATCCTAGGAATGTTTAGGGTTGCTTAAACACTAAAATATCCTGAATAGAATTAAAAAATAGCCAATACGGATATTAAATATAGAATGTTCTATTTTGGACTTAAGAGTGATGTATAAAAATTATCCCCAATGAGCTTTACAGCTTTTTCATTTGCATAAAACTACTAGTTAAGACTTATAGCAACATGCATTCATTCAAATATCTGTATACTGTTAATAATAATCAGAATTGTCTAATTCATTTTGTGCTCTGCAACTGTAATTTTAATACAAGAATCTCTTAGTTCTCTAATGTTCAATGGTTATTGAGATGTTCTGTCTAGAATCAATTACATGAATTACTAGCAGTTGTTTATTTATTTAAGTGACCATTTTGAATGATTTTATCCTACCTTCTCCAGGTGATGGCTCCTTCGCTGGTGTGGACACAGGTGAAGGCTTAGCTTTTTCTGGAACTTTAAAAATATTATCGGTGATTAATCATGATATTATTATTGGTTCATTGAAATCCAGATTCTAAAAATGTATCCTGCTTGAACTGTTAAAGAAGCAAAACATCTTAAAATATTAAGTATGCAGCTATTAAAGTTAGGTGTCGACAACTTTGATATTACAATTATATATTCAAAATAAAATTTCAAAGACATATTAGTGAAGATGATTTTTCTCCAAGTGAAACAAGATAATGGTTAGAGTCACCATAGTAATTGTATAGTGTTTTATTGGAAAATAGTTAATTGATTCGCATATATTAATTAAAGCAAATTGTCCACTTAGAAGAGAATCCCAAAAGGAATGTACCTTTGACTGGTTGAACTTCTGGTTTAGCTTCTTCCTTCTTCACAGTTGGAGTTACCTCTGGTAACTTTTTCTTCTGGACTTCAGGAACTTAAAAATAGTATTGATGTTTTACAAGCAAGGCCGATGGAGATATTTAAATCAAGAAGCATTCTTAATGGTGGAAGATTGATATAATGAAGTAACGTCGCTACAAGTAACATTTCTAAGATCCATTTAAGATTTATTTGAAATACATTACAAGACAAAATACCACAACAAAGTACAGTACACAACATATTAATGATTTATCATTAACAAGACAATGCTAGTTACCTTCAGGTTTTTTAATCTTCTCTACAGGAGTTTCAGGTTTTTTCAGCTTCTCTGCTTCTTTTCCTACAGGAGGCTCAGCTTCCTTTTTGACTGGTTTTAAAACTTTAAGACAGATAACTTTTTTTACTCTGGGGTCCTTAAGATATGGTTTGTGAAGAAAATTTCAAATTGACACATAAAGCATTTCCAAGCATGTACTACAGTAAACTAAGCGCCATTAAGAATTACATAGGACAGACAATTGTACAATGATACAGAGCTGAATTATTTAAAAAAATATATATATTTTTTGTGTTTTTGTTTAATTTTGTAATTTTTTTGCAGCAGGATTATTTTAGGAAGCTTGATCGTGTGAACTGCAGCTTGCTAGCTATTTAACGCCATCCCAGTTAGCTTTGACTATTAGTAAGTTGTAATGCTATAATTTACTATTGCAAATTAAAAAGATTTGATTGCTTTTTAGAGCACAGCCAATTAATTTATCAAATTATCAAAATTTTGTTAGATGCATTATAGCTGAAAAATTGAGAAATTAATCAATTTGCCTTGATATATTTTGTTATACAATTTAACAGTTAGCTACAACTTTACATAAAATGTTATGTTTTAGTAGCAAGATTGTACTATGTTTTAGCTGAATGTTCTAATAAATATACAACTATACCTTTCTGAAAACTAACTTCATCCTTTTTTGGAGGTGTAATCTCGGGTTTAGGTTTACGGATAAGTTTCTTTTCAGGTTCAGGTACTTCAAAAAGATATAATTTAATTTCTTACTCTTAGGAATGTAAATTAATTTGAAACGTGTATGATTTGTAGTACAAGTTATTGGTCTCTGGCACTCTCTGCCAATATAACAGAATTTTTCTTACTTACCGTAAAATCCATTTCTTGGTACATTTATCGGGGACACAACAAAACCTTAGGCATAACTCCTGCCACTAGGAGTTGGACACTAAGCAAATAAGGGTTAGTCCCTTCTACTAGCTATTGCAGGCTACTGCAGGCACTGAGCTAAATCAGTTTGTGCATAAGCAGTAGGAGAGGATAAATTAACACATGAAGTAAATCAAAATAGATCATAAGCAGAGAACAAATAATTTTAGGTAAAAACCAAGAGGGAAACAAAGAGGGACCAGGACTCAAACAGCCTTCAGGAGGGTTATAGAAGGCAAGTAGTGGAGGTGCTGCCAACCAGAAAGTACTACAGTTACTCCTCCTTTAAAAGAGGGTAATAAGAACAGACACTGCTTGTCATCACTGCACAGTCATGTCCAATACAGAGACTCAAAGTACGACAGTTACTCCTACCACGGGAGAGGATAAAGGGGTGAACAATGGCCATCAAAATTATGCAGTCATGTTCAATACAGAGAATAACAGTACTACAATTACTCCTCCTAAGGAAGGGGGTAATGAAAATGGGCACTGCTTGCAATAACTGTGTAATAATTCCACTTCCTTCAGCATGTCAATAGGAGGTCCTGCCTCGCACTATGGCCTGTATAGGCCTAAAATCTTGGACTTCAATTACAGGACCTGGCACGGCCAGACAAAGTCCTAGCCTGGTCAGAGGGAGCCCTGTCTACAGTATCATGTATATTAGAGGCGTGACACTGTGGGCATCAGTGTTATAATGTTAATCAGCGTCCTTCCACCTTAACAAAGCTTGTGAGGGCCCAGAGGCCAGGATACAAACCAGCAGTGCTGATCCGGCCAGAGATGCTGGGCACAGTGCTAAGGCACACAGAGTCCCTGGGAAGTGTAAAACTGGGAACAGGTGTGGAGCGCTCTGCCCCAGCACAGGTATGTACGAGTGGGTGGCTTCATAGAGAAATGGTGTACATGACTAGCAACAGAGCTAGTATGGTTGGCAGACCATGAGAGCAGTCCAGGGACTGCTGGAGGTGGCATGGGGCCAATGGCCGTGGTGAAGGGTGGCAGCAAAAGAGGGGATTGCGAAGGGGAAAGCAATGAGAGTGTGGAAGATAAGGGGGACCAGGGCCATTCTTACTTAGTCCTATTTACTCACCTCATCTTTATCCTCCTTGCTTTGGCTCCCTCAGGGCACAGGCAGGGTCACCATTTCTGCAATTATCACTTAGTGGTAACAGATCACTGGATATGGGGGAGCATTTACGAATCTCAGGTAACCCCATGGCTGGTGGGAAGTGGATTAGATAGTGCTGCTTTGTTCCACTTTGTCTTCTTGTAGATGAGAGTAACAGCATGTCTAATGCATCACTGTTCACTTTTCCAGCTTAGGGACAATTAAGGAAGTTAGCTCATCCCTGATTCCCACTTAGAAAGGTAAAGGTAAAATAATAAAAGCAGATAAGTCCTGCAAAGTAGGAGATCTGCTTCTTACAGCCACTAAGCTAAAACTGATTTAGTTCAGTGCCTGCAGGAGGGGTATTAGCTGGACTAATTCTTTCTTTGCTTAGTGTCTGCCTCCAAGTAGCAGGAGCTATACAAAAGGTCTTGCTGTGTCCACCAATGTCACAGACGAGAAATATTGTTTGTTCTGTCAATTAAAAAATATTTTTCTACATAACTTTAAAATATGCTGCGTCTTTTATAATAATGTTCTTTTAGGTACTACACTATGGTCCTAAATGAACTATACTAACTGAATGTATCTATTTTTAGACAAATAAGAACAAATATTTAAAACTATGACTAACATAACAGTTAAAAAGAACATAACCAACATAAAGTAGAACATTAAAATACACAAAAAGATGTAGAGAAGCAAAGTATATTTGTGTACTTCATAAGAACACAACTAACACTAGCTAGGTTTTTTTTTTGCACTCTTCTTTATGTAGTGTGAAGAGTTGCTATACCTTGAGCTGGCTTAGGTTCTACTTTCTCAGGTGGGGATGGTTTTCCAGGTACAATCTTCTTTTTGTCTTCTGGTGCTTGAAGAAAATAATAGGATGTTTACTGATCTTGTAATTCTAACAATCCGATCTGATATATTAATTAGAATATCCTGTTTTGATGCAAGGCAAGAATATTGATAATGCATAGCATAGCACATTACATAGACTAAATTAACCCTTTCTAATCCAATTTATATCCTGGTTTTCCTAGGGGGCTTACTCTTTTTCTGCGCTATATGCTGGCTAAAGCCAGTACTGCATGAGGTGACATGTTGGATAGGCTCCGATGGCAGAGAGGCTGGCAATATACAGTAAGAGAACTCTGACAGATGTCTAGCAACCTCGGAGCTGTACAGCCTTAAATCATAATGTCTTCAGTGGTCAGACAGTGGATTAGAAAGGGTTAACATATTTTGAAAAAACATATGGAACTGAGTTTGATGATATGACAACAGCTGTTTAATAAACTGGCATGAAAAATATGCTAATGAATTATATCATGGTTCTGAATGATTAGAAAAGATGATCACAAAGCCTGGATGAAATGGAACATTCACAAACATACAGGTTAAAAACAGTATACAGTATGAACTTCTTGTGAAATGTGAACACCATGCTAGATTTGCATTCCTGTGACGATGGACAAGAATGGAAATGGTGGTATATTGCAGTGATAAACATTCCTAATACCTCTTATTTCCTTTGTCTCCTCTTTTATCAAGGGAGAAGGTGTCTCAATGGTTCTCTCCTCAGATTCATATTCTTTAGAGAACATAATATAGTATTTCAACAGGGTTAAACCGACTCAACTACAAGTTTTTGTAGTATATGGAGCAACAAAGATATTTTTGATGAATTTATAACTGACAATCAACATGATGAACAAACACACTGATAAACATCGGACAGCCAGATATATACATAGACAAAGACAAATGAGAAGATGAAGGGTTTTGAAAGAGATACTCATAGGGTTCTTGTTTGACAGACACCCTGAAGATATTGTTGGAGATGTGGAGCGTTTCTTTTCAAATGATACCATTTGTTATAAAAAAATATATTCTTGCCAAACCTGATTACAATCTATACATTTTAAGTTCAATTCTGTTTTTCATTCCATAAGTAACATTAGACCATGGATGATTTAACTTATTTTCAGTTATAAAATAAGGAAAAGGGCTGGAATGTTCTGATAGATGAAATGATGGATGCTGATGATGGATACATTTAGCTATACCTTCACTTTCTAGTTCAAACTCTTCTTCTTCTTCTTCTTGTTCTTCCTCATCAGATATATATACAGGTATTTCCTCTGGTGTTGTAATTGTTTTTTGTAAGACCTCTGGCGCTTTGAAAATATCACAGTGATACAATTTAGGGTTCTATTTTTAATAGTGCTACGTAGATTCAATGTAAAACACTAATAGCATAGCTAAATACCTGTCAAAGGCGGGGCTTTAATGTATGTTTTCTCCCCCGTTTCAGTAGGCACTTTAAGAGATATTTAGGTTTATTGAGTCTGTGGTATAGTTAATAAATATAATTTACATAAATTCTATTTTAATTTATATACCTGAATCAGGAACAACTGATCGTTTAGAAATGTGGACAGATGTTTTCTCTTCAACAATTTTTTTCTGCCTTGCTTCTGACACTTTAAGAATAATTATTTTAATATTATTTTTATGTTCATTAATTTTTCGTTTTTTAACAAAGTAGACAAATAATAATGGTGCTTAAACAGCTAACTCTTCCAGGAACCCATGGATGAATTTTTTTCATGTAAAATTGTATCATAATATAAATCTTTCCAAACTGAAGTGGTGGAGGTTTGCTTTTTTTTTCTTTTTAACTGTTCTATTAATATATAAAGAGGTAGACAAAAAAGCAATATACCTTTTACTGGAGGTGCTACATCTTTTTTAGGAACTGTAACACGCTTTTTGTCTTCTATGATGGGTGTCTTTGTTAGCACGGCAGGTTCTTAAAAGACATTAATAAGACATAAGTATTGTGAAAATAGACAGAAGGCAACAAGGTACAAAATAAACACAAAATAAGAAGGGAATACTTCCCCTGTTCAGACAGAAGACATTTATAACAAAGCCTAAACAATGAACACTTATGTACCTTCCAAGGGTGAAACAATCACTTTTTTAGGTTCATCCGTTGACTTATCCTCTGGGGTAGGCTTTGTAACTACTTCCACTAGTTGTGAAGATATTAGTCTTACTTCAGTACATGTAATAAGTTAACAACACACATAAAGACATATAAACAAGTGTGACAGTATGAAAATATACCTGCAGCAGGAACTGCAGCTTCCTTTTTGGGAACTTGTACAACTTTTTTCTCTTCTGTTACTGCTCTCTTACTTGTAGGTACAGCAGGCACAGGTTCTTTAAAGATATTAGTTTAGCATTAATTCTTTGTCCAAAAAGATATACACACTACACATAGACACTTATGTACACTTATTGTTCCACAGATGGAACAATCATTTTTTTAGGTTCAACCACTTGTTTATCCTCTAAGATGGGCTTTGTAACAACGTCCACTAATTGTAAAGATATTAGTTTTACTTCATTACACGTAAAATGTTAACAACACACATAAAGACATCTAAACAAGTATGACAGTATGAAGATATATACCTGCAGCAGGAACTGCAGCTTCCTTTTTGGAAACTTGTATATCTTTTTTCTCTTCTGTTACTGCTCTTTTACTAGTAGGTACAGCAGGCACAGGTTCTTTAAAGATATTAGTTGGGCATTAATGCTTTGTCCAAAAAGATACATACACCCTATATAGAAACTTATGTACCTTTCATGGGTGGAACAATCAGTTTTTTAGGTTCAATCACTGGCATATCCTCTGGGGTAGGCTTTTTAACAACTTCCACTAATTGTAAAGATATTAGTTTTAATTCAGTACTTGTAAAATGTTAACAACACACATAAAGACATATAAACAAGTGTGACGGTATGATGATATACCTGCAACAGGAACTGCAGCTTCTTTTTTGGGAACTCGTACAACTTTTTTCTCTTCTGTTACTGCCCTCTTACTAGTAGGTACAGCAGGCACAGGTTCTTTAAAAATATTAGTTGGGCTTTAATACTTTGCCAAAAAGATATTCACACATTATATATATGCAGTGACAAATTAATATACCTTCTGTAGGTGGCTGAACTTCTTTTTTAGGAACAACATGAGCTTTTTCTTTAGGAGTTATTGGCTTTGGCAGTTCCACTGTTATAAAGACAATAATTTCTTTTTAGACAATAACTATTTCTAAGGCTCCTCAATTTGCTACACAAAATGGATTATAAGACAGGTGGTCAAATATATTAGTATAGCTTTCTCTATGAAAAGGGTTTTTAAAGTAATCGATTCTTCTTGGTTTCAAATGTTAGACTTAAAATGTAACTGATTTGTGGGATGCTCCATCGATTTACCTTTCTCTGTAGATATAACTTCCTTTATGGGCTCAGAAATGGTTTGCTTGTCTTTGAATGTAAGCTGACTTGGTAACACTTAAAAGATATTAGTTTGCAATTAGACTAAGAATTTTCCAATTTTTGCACTTGGTAATTCGTCATACTGCCAGAAGATAACAGTAATTATCGTATATACCTTCTTCTTTGGACATTACTTGCTTCTTGGTGATGTTTGTCTTGTCTTCAAATGGTAGTCTTTTTGGGTGATCCACAGCTTTAAAGATATTAGTTTGTTTTATTATTTAAAAGTAATTTAGTGTTAATAAATGAGTGCAACTAGGAGTCACAGATCTTGATACCTTTTGTGTGGAAATCAACGTCTTTTTCAGATTGTGGAATGGTAATCTGTGTCTCTTCTTCATGTTTCTGAATCTTTGGACCAGACTTTTCTTTAAAGATATTAATTTGGTATTAGAATATTCCCTCAGATAACTAAATAATAAAAATGGAATATCAAGATTGATATTCTACCTTCAATATGATATTTGGCATCTCTACTATACATATGTTCAGCAATCTGTGACTTCTCTTCCAAAGTCAGATTCTCCAGGACCTCTACTTCTAAAGATATAACTTAGTATTAGTAAATTAAAATTCAATTATTATTTGGAGTACTGCCTACTGATCTCTTAAAATAATCAAAATACCTTCAATGTAGGTATCAGCTCTTCTTGTTGCAGGAGACAGTATTTTATTCTCATGAGCCTGTCTTTTATGTGCAGCTGTCATTGAAGATATTAGTTCAAAATTAGCATTTTGCTTTGCATTTTTTGAGTTTTGTGACTTGAAGTGCATTTGATATGTAAATGCAAAATAATAATTGGCTAGTGAGAATTATTATATATATTATACCTTGCTTGTGAAAGACAACTTTGTTTTGGGATACAGCCATTTCTGGCATCCTTTGAGGCATGACCTTCTCTTGGATCACAACCAATATAAGTATACCTCATTATAATGTCAATATAATTTACTGTAAACCATCTTTTTTTGGTTGATTTGTAGGAAAGATTATATTGTATTATGTTTTACCTTCCACTTGGGAAGAATCTTCTCTCTCAGTTACAGTAATAGTTGGCTTGTCTTCAGTGATAAGTCTTTTTCTGACATCTATTAAATAAATTATCTAAAAATTAGTATTTTGCTTTTTGAGCGAACATTTTTGAATTGATTAATTTATGATTATAAGGTGCTATGTGTTATAGCATATGGAACCTTCTTTGTGAAGGCCAAATTCATTTTTAGGTTTAGTAATTTGTGACATTTCCATTTTCTTGCTCTCGGCTAATTTAAATACATTATATTAAAATAACATTAAAGTTAAATCTTGTTTTATTTTCTGTATTGAATAACTTAAAAAAATTCAATAAAAACATTGTTTACAAAAAATAGCATTATTTTACTACAGCAAATCTTTTCATGATTTTTATTTTAATTGTAAGAAAAAGTGTTTTACCTTCCACTTGGGAAGTATCATCTTTCTTTGTTACAATGATTTTTGGTTGCGATTCAAGGATATGCTTTTTTGTGCCATCTATCAAAAAGGATATCAGCTAAAATTAACAATTTGCTTTTAAGCTAATATTTTTTGCTTCATGACTTAAAGGTTGTAGTAGAATGTATATGTTATGATTATGATACCTTCCTTATGAAGGTCAGTTTCTATTTTAGGTATAATCCTTTCTGGCGTGTCCTGAGGGATCAGTCTATCATGAGTCTCAACTAATTTAAATATATTAACATCTAATTATATTATATTATAGTTTAGCGATTGATATAGTTATAGAAAGAACAATACTGTCTTTTACCATTCAAATGCAAGCTGTCTTCTCTCAGTAACACAAAATTTAGGGGTTTCTCTAGTGATATGCCTCTTTGCAGCCTTTATCAAATAAAATACATTACCTAAAATGTTGTATTTTGTCTTTGAGTAAATCATTTTATTTTGTGGAATGGAAAGGTTTGGCTACACCAAAATGTTAACATAAAGCTCTTTTTTTTATTCTTATTTTAACAATTTCTACAATTCTGCAATGAATGGAGGTTTTGAATAAAATGATTCAAGGATTAACTACTGTATATACCTGCTTTGCCGAAAACAACTCCATCTTCAGTTACAGGAGGTTTCAGAGCTTCATTGGAAGTTACTCTTTGTGGGACATCTAGTAATTTAAATATATTATTTTATAGGTTTAAGTCTACAGAATTAATAATGTTGTTGATGTTTTAATGAATGGATGATAAGAGTATTTGAAATGCTAGGTTATACCTTCTACCTGAGAGTCAAATTCTTGCATAGAAACACTAATTTGTAGCTTCTCTTTTGGTATCAGAGGTTTTTGAACATCTATAAATTCCAAATTTTAATATTTATTAGTGCTCTCTAGATTGACAACAAGTATTACTTACATGTTACTGCTATACAATAGTAAACATTTTTGAATGGATGCACTTTGGTGATTAAATATTAACAGAAATCTCTATTCTTGCCAAATAGTTTACATTATATCAGGCAAGAGAAATGTTTCTGGACAGAAACAAGTAGATTTTCATTTACTCACAGGAAAAATATTTTGAAAATATGGAAAACTTGAAAGACTAGATTTTATAGTTACACAAATTTTCAGATATATATTCAAGGTTTTTGTTGTGATGTACTGTATACAGTCATTTCTAGCATTCCTTGAGGGATGACTTTTTCTGGGCTTACAACTAATTAAATATCATTACAGTTTACAGTAAGAAAGATTGCATTGGATTGTATTTAACCTTCCGCTTTGGAAGTATCTTCTCTTTTAATTACAGTATTATTTGGTCTGTCTTTAGTGAAAGGTCTCTTATTTAAGCACATTATTTTCACATTATATTTATTTAAATGTATTTAATTTGTAGTGTTAATAATAACGATTGTTTACTAGAATGAATGTTACACAATAATTGGCATATACTATGATAATTAATGACCAAAGCAATAAGAATATACCTTCTTCATAAGAGGTCATTTCGCTTTTAGAAATTGCAATTTGGGGTTTCTTTCTAGTGGTCACTTTTTCTGGGACCCTTTCTATTTAAAGATAGTCAAATGTTAGCATGTCCTCACAAATAAATAATGTCTAAATAAAATAAGCTACTGGTAGATATATGATGATGTACCTTCTATGTGGGAAGAAGTTTCTCTTCTAGAAATTTGTGTTTTCTCCTTAGCTGTTGGTTTCTTTGGAAGTTCTTCTAATCATGAAGATATTAGTTTAATATTAGTATAAAAAGTTTAGTATAAATTCGGTGAGCAAAATCAGACTGACAGTATACCTGAGGATTATCTAATAACTGCAATAAAGCTATGACAATGAACAAAGCAATAAAAATATACCTTCTTCATCAGAGGTAATTTCGTTTTTAGAACTTGAAAGTTGGGGTTTCTTTGCACTGGTAATGTTTTCTGGGACCCTTTCTATTTTAAAGATAGTCTAATGTTAGCATGTCCTCACAAATAAGTAATATCTAAATAAAATAAGCTACTGGTAGATATATGATGATGTACCTTCTATGTGAGAAGAAGTTTCTCTTCTAGAAATTTGTGTTTTCTCCTTGGCTTTAGGTTTCTTTGATAGTTCTTCTAATCATGAAGATATTAGTTTATTATTAGTATAAAAAGTTTAGTATAAATTTGGTCTGCAAAATTAAACTGACAATATCCCTTCTGTAGTAAGTGCAACTTCATGTTTGTGGAGTTTACTCCACACGTTTTCTTCTGGTATTCTTGTTCTTGGATGTTCCATTTCTTTAAAGATATTAGTCAGTAGCTAAGTAACATACTAAGTGGAGGGCAACACACATAAGATTTAATATCTATAAGACTTAGAAAGATATTAGTCAGTAGCTAAGTAAAATGCTAAGTGGAGGCAACACTTATAAAATGTAATATCTATAACACTAAGATGTTACAACAAGATGTTAGAAATTCCAAAGCTGTTTACCTTCTACAGGAGAGGCTTTTTTCTGTTCAGTAACTATTAGATGCTCCTCTTCTATTTGAAGTGCTTTTCGCTTCTCTGGTTCTTTAAAATATATACATATATTTAATTTGTTTATATTTAAATATCTATTTATTATAGGCTAATTCTATTTTATGCTTTACAGTAGACATACCAGCCATGTAAATATATTCTTTTTCAAGAACATCGGCAGTGATTTCTTCTTCGTCCTCTGACCACTCGGGTTCTTTGAAAAATGTTAATCTTAGTTTAGTTACTTTGAAATTCTCAAAGTAAATCATTAACAGTACTTTATTATGTTAGATGCACAACATTTTCTTTTTGATAAAGGCCTGGAAAACAAGTGAGTCCTTGCAGATATACTATGGCTTAATAACTATCTTTAGCACTATACATATTTGGATGAAGCAGTTTTTTTTTACATTGTTGTTTTTAGGCATTACAATTCCTTTCTCATATTACAATATTTTCCTTTCATACCATATTATAAATATGTATTCTATAATTCCATACATCTACATAGGATACTAGTTTTGTTTCAATCATTTATTGATATTAATTACCAAAATAACTTTAGGAAATGCTAAAGTAAAAATGTTCTCTGTCTAAATTTATTTTTAGAAACTTCTGATTATTACATGTTGAGCTCTTAAATATCATTGTATGACAGTCCAACAGTGACAGTTTACCTTTGTACTAAACATCTAAGCCATTTCTTAGAGTCCTGTTTCCTAGGACTATACAACTACAGTTTCTCAATAGAATTATCGGGCAGCACATTCCTAGCAACCTGCCTATCTATAATTACTCAGCTTTTCAGAAAAATAAGCACTGGACCGAGGACAGTAGAGGCTCATTGAGACCTTTTTTTCTCCTGCTATCTCATTATTGTAAAAATTTGGTGGAACACTTGTTTGTCAGCTAATATACCTCTGAGTCTTGGCCTCGTTTCCTTTTTAGGCCTTATGATATCTTTGTCTTCGGCCATCTTTACAGGCATCTCAGGAACTTCAAAGATATTAGTAAGACCACAAGTTAGTATTTTCTCCCAACAATGGAATATAATACAGATATTGTGGAATCCATGTTATCTACCTTTGATTTGATGAACTAATTCTTTCTTGGAAACAATCTGTTGAGGCTTCTCTTCTGCCTTTTTGGATACCTCTGTTATTAAACAGATAGTGCTTTTGTGATCTACAGTGTCATTAACTAAAAGTAAAGACTTACTATCCCACCAACTAGTCTTACTACAATTGTAGATATACCTTTAATAGTGGACTTAGTTTCTTTCTTAACCTTTAGTACTTTTTCTTCTGGAGCCAATTTCTTAGAAGCCTCAGGAGCTTTAAAGAGATTAGTAATAACTTTACAGTTAGCATTAACTTTAACCCTTTCTAAGACACTAATTACCAAAAAAACCCTCTACCTTCCACATGATGAACTACTTCTTTGGTGACAGCTTTTGTTATTTTTTCTTCTGCCTTTCTTGAAACATCTGTCACTTAAAGATATTAGTAAAATTTAGTTTAAACAGGGTAATCACTAATTTCTAGCTTAATTCTAGGCACTGAAAAATGATATACCTTTAGAAGGAGGAGCTGTTTTAGTAGGAATTGAATGAGGAGGCTTTCCTTCTTCGGCAGTATAAGGAGGTTTTATTATTTCTTTAAAAGAAATACATTGCATTCAGCAATTCATGTAGCATCAAATGCACATTATAGTCCATTTTAAGAATTTAAGTTTATCTACCTTCAGTTGCTATTATCTCTGGAGGAGACACAATGTGTATTTTTTCTTCCTCTCTCCTTAGTAATTCTATTGTTAAAAGAGTAGTACAATTTTAGAGTGTACATAAATTTTCAGATAGCCTAAGTATTAGTTTTATTATTAAAGCATTATACCTTCAACAGGGGGAACTGCCTTTATTTGGGAGTCTGTAGTCTCAATTTTTTCTCCTAAAGGAAATTTTAAAGGAAATTAAATTGTATAAGGAAATGTTAGAAAAATAACTGTTTAATATAAAAACTGTTATGGGGAGATCTATAGTTAGTCCATATAACAAAGTTATATATACCTCGTGGACCGATAGTAACTTTTTTGGGAAGTGAATAAGGCAACTTCTCTTCTTGAAGATGTTCTTCAATAATTTCAGGCACTTTAAAGATATTAGTAAGTACATAAGTTAGTATGTCCTCCCAGCCATAGAATATCTTGAAGATATAGAAGAATCCATGTCATCTACCTTTGACTTGATGAACTAATTCCTTCTTGGAAACAATCTCTTGAGACTTCTCGTCTGCCTTTTTGGATACCTCTGTTATTAAACAGATAGTGCTTTTGTGATCCACAGTGTCATTAACTAAAAGTAAGGATTTTTTATCCCACCTGCTAGTTTTACTACAATTGTGAATATACCTTTAATAGTGGGCTTAGTTTCTTTCTTAACCTTTAGCACTTTTTCTTCTGGAGCCAATTTCTTAGAAGCCTCAGGAGCTTTAAAGAGATTAGTAATACTTTACAGTTAGTATCAGCTTTCACCCTTGCTAAAAGACTAATTTAGCCAATAAAACTCTACCTTCCACAGGATGAACTACTTCTTTGGTGACAACTTTTGTTATTTTTTCTTCTGTCTTTCTTGAAACATCTGTCACTTAAAGATATTAGTAAAGTTTTAGTTTAAACAGGGTTTTCACTAATTTCTAACATAACTCAGGCCACTGGAAAACAATATACCTTTGGAAGAAGGAGCAACTTTAGTAGGAATTGAATGAGGAGGCTTTCCTTCTTCAGTAGAATAGGGAGGTTTTATAATTTCTTTAAAAGAAATACATTGCATTCAGCAATGCATGTAGCATCAAATGTACATCATGGTCTATTTTAAGAATTTAAGCTTAAATACCTTCAGTTGCTATTATTTCTGGAGGAGACACGATGTGCATTTTATGTTCCTCTCTCTTGAGTAATTCTATTGTTAAAAAGTAGTACCATTTTAGAATGTACATAACATTTCAGGTAACCTAAGAACTAGTTTTATTATTAAAGCAATACCTTCAACAGGGGGAACTGGCTTGCTTTTGGAGGCTGTAGCCTCAATTTTTTCTCCTAAAGTCAATTTTAAAGGAAATTAAATTGTACAAGGTAAAAGATAGAAAAATATCTATATAATATAAACACTATTATGGGCAGATCTAAAGTTAACTCCATATAACAAAGTTATCTATACCTTGTGGGCCGACAGTAACTTTTTTGGGAAGTGAATAAGGCAACTTCTCTTCTTGAAGATGTTCTTCGATAATTTCAGGCACTTTAAAGATATTAGTAAGTGGATAAATTAGTATGTTCTCTCAGCCATAGAATATCTTGTAGATGTTGTAGAATCCATGTTATCTACCTTGGACTTGATGAACTAATTCTTTCTTGGAAACAATCTGTTGAGGCTTCTCTTCTGCCTTTTTGGATACCTCTGTTATTAAACAAATAGTGCTTTTGTGATCTACAGTCTCATTAACTAAAAGTAACGACTTATTATCCCACCTACTAGTCCTACTACAATTGTGACTATACCTTTAATGGTGGGCTTAGTTTCTTTCTTAACCTTTAGTACTTTTTCTTCTGGAGCCAATTTCTTAGAAGCCTCAGGAGCTTTAAAGAGATTAGTAATTACTTTACAGTTAGCATCAGCTTTCACCCTTGCTACAACACTAATTTAGCCAATAAAACTCTACCTTCCACATGAGAAACTACTTCTTTGGTGACCGTTTTTGTTATTTTTTCTTCTGTCTTTCTTGAAACATCTGTCGCTTAAAGATATTAGTAACGTTTTAGTTTAAACAGGGTAATCACTAATGTCTAACTTAACTCTAGCCACTGGAAAATAATATACCTTTGGAAGAAGGAGCAACTTTAGTAGGAATTGAATGAGGAGGCTTTCCTTCTTCAGTAGAATAGGGAGGTTTTACAATTTCTTTAAAAGAAATACATTGCATTCAGCAATTCATGTAGCATCAAATGCACATTATAGTCCATTTTAACAATTTATGCTTATATACCTTCAGTTGCTATTATCTCTGGAGGAGACACAATGTGCATTTTTTCTTCCTCTTTCTTGAGTAATTCTATTGTTAAAAGTAGTACCATTTTAGAATGTACATAATATTTTAGGTAACCTAAGAACTAGTTTTATTATTAAAGTAATATACCTTCAACAGGGGGAACTGCCTTTCTTTTGGAGGCTGTAGCCTCAATTTTTTCTCCTAAAGTGAATTTTAAAGGAAATTAAATTGTACAAGGTAAAAGCTAGAAAAATACCTGTATAATATTAATACTGTTATAGGCAGATCTACAGTTAACTCCATGTAATAAAGTTATATGTTTATATTTACCTTGTGGACTAATAGTAACTTTTTTTGGAAGTGAATAAGGCAGCTTCTCTTCCTGAAGATGTTCTTCAATAATTTCTGGAACTTTAAAGATATTAGTAAGTTCACAAATTAGTATGTTCTCTCAGCCATAGAATATAGTGTAGATATTGTAGAATCCATGTTATCTACCTTTGACTTGATGCACTAATTCTTTCTTGGATACAATCTGTTGAGGCTTCTCTTCTGTCTTTTTGGATACCTCTATTATTAAATAGATAGTGCTTTTTGTGATCTACAGTGTCATTAGCTAAAAGTAAGGACTTATTATACCACCTACTAGTCTTACTACAGTTGTAAATATACCTTTAATAGTGGGTTTTGTTTCTTTCTTAACCTTTAGTACTTTTTCTTCTGGAGCCAATTTCTTAGAAGCCTCAGGAGCTTTAAAGAGATTAGTAAAAACTTTACAGTTAGCATCAGCTTTCATCCTTTCTAAGATACAAATTTAGCGAATACAACTCTACCTTCCACAGGATGAACTACTTCCTTGGTGACAACTTTTGTTATTTTTTCTTCTGTCTTTCTTGAAACATCTGTCACTTAAAGATATTAGTAAAGTTTTAGTTTAAACAGGGTAATCACTAATTTCTAACTTAACTCTGGCCACTGGAAAACGATGTACCTTTGGAAGGAGGAGCTACTTTAGTAGGAATTGAATGAGGAGGCGTTTCTTCTTCGGTAGAATAAGGAGGTTTTAGCATTTCTTTAAAAGAAATATATTGCATTTAGCAATTGACATAGTATCAAATGCACACTATAGTTCAATTTAAGAATTTAAGTTAATATACCTTCAGTTGCTATTATTTCTGGAGGAGACACAATGTGTATTTTTTCTTCCTCTCTCTTGAGTAATTCTATTGTTAAAAAAGTTGTACCATTTTAGGATGTACATAAAATTTCATGTAGCCTAAGAACTAGTTTTATTACTAAAATATTATACCTTCAACAGGGGTCACTGCTTTTCTTTGAGAGGCTGTAGCCTCAATTTTTTCTCCTAAGGTAAATTTTAAAGGAAATTAAATTGTATAAGGTTAAAGATAGAAAAATACCTGTATAATATTAACACTATTATGGGCAGATCTACAGTTAACTAAAATTAACTCCATATAACAAAAATATATATACCTTTTGGACCAACAGTAACTTTTTTGGGAAGTGAATAAGGCAACTTCTCTTCTTGAAGATGTTCTTCAATAATGTCTGGAACTTTAAATATATTAGTAAGACCACAAGTTAATATGTTCTCTCAGCCATAGAATATGCTGTAGATATTGTAGAATCCATGTTATCTACCTTTGACTTGATGAACTAATTCTTTCTTGGAAACAATCTGTTGAGGCTTCTCTTCTGCCTTTTTGGATACCTCTGTTATTAAACAGATAGTGCTTTTTGTGATCTACAGTGTCATTAACTAAAAGTAAGGACTTACTATCCCCCGTACTACTCTTACTACAATTGTGACTATACCTTTAATGGTGGACTTAGTTTCTTTCTTAACCTTTAGTACTTTTTCTTCTGGAGCCAATTTCTTAGAAGCCTCAGGAGCTTTAAAGATATTAGTAATAACTTTACAGTTAACATCAACTTTAACCCTTTCTAAGACACTAATAACCAAAAAAAACCTCTACCTTCCACATGATGAACTACTTCTTTGGTGACAGTTTTTGTTATTTTTTCTTCTGCCTTCCTTGAAACATCTGCTACTTAAAGATATTAGTAAAGTTTTAATTTATACAGGGTAATAAGTAATTTCTAATGTAATTCTAGTCACTGGTAAACAATATACCTTTGGAAGAAGGAGCTGCTTTAGTAGGAATTGGAAGAGTAGGCTTTCCTTCATCAGCAGAATAAGGAGCTTTTATAATTTCTTTAAAAGAAATACATTGCATTCAGCAATTCATTTAGCATTAAATGCACACTATAGTTTAATTTAAGAATTTAAGTTAATATACCTTCAGTTGCTATTATTTCTGGAGAAGACACAATATGCATTTTTTCTTCTTCTCTCTTGAGTAATTCTATTGTTAAAAAAGTAGTACTATTTTATGATGTACATAACATTTCAGTTAGCCTAAGAACTATTTTTTTTATTATAGCAATATACCTTCAACAGAGGGAACTGCCTTTCTTTGAGAGGTTGTAGCCTCAATTTTTTCTCCTAAATTAAATTTTAAAGGAAATTAAATTGTACAAGGTAAAAGTTAGAAAAACAACTATTTAATATAAATTCTGTTATGAGGAGATCTAAAGTTAACTCTATTTAACAAAGTTATATATACCTCGTGGAACAACAGTAGCTTTTTTTGGAAGTGAATAAGGTAGCTTCTCTTCTTGAAGATGTTCCTCCACAATTTCAGGCGCTTTAAAGATATTAGTAAGACTTTAAAAGAATGCTTAACAACAAAACTTAATATAACTGCATTATACATGTCGATATGAATTATTTTAAATTAGTATATGACTATCCAGAAATAAGGCATAATATACCTTTTTCAAAAGAAGCAACATCTTTTTTGGCAGGAATGTGATGCGCTTTTTCTCTTTCAGTTGGTTCTTGGGGAAACAAGATTTTAGTAAGACATTAGAAATAGAGCAGAGACAAAGAAAGACCACAACATAAGGTAATGCCAATTCAATGACAAACATACTGTAAGTATAAATGCTGGACTATGATCATAGTATTGTATACCTTTGGCAAGTGGGACAGCTACTTTTTTGGAAGGTTTTCGAAGCACTTTTTCCTGTTGAGCAACCTCTTGAGGAATCTCAGGTACTTTAAAGATATTAGTATGACTTTAGCAACAGTGGACTAAACAACATAGATAACTGACATTTATGACATTTATAAAAATATACATAACATACATATAAAAGAATGAGGCATATAGTATACCTTTCTTATGTGGAACAGGCTTCCTATCCATAGTGGGAGGAGAAATCTCAATTTCTTCAGTAACTGCTATCACCTCTTCAGTCACTTAAAAGATATTAGTTGTTCTTAAGATTTTTATACCATCACATAATAACAGACAACACACACATAAACAGGTTGCACACATTATAAAGGATGTCATTAAATGTATCAAAACATAAAAGAAAACAAACTTTTAAAGACAGCTAATATACAACCAATATCTACCTTCAAAAGTGCTAGTTACTTCTTCTAGCATTTCTTCTGGAACTTCAGCGACTTTAAAGGAATGTGAATAATAAATGTTCATTTATGTGTATGCTTCCATGTTTTAAAAACAATTAGGATGTCTTAAGATTTAGCTGTTTTACCTTTAAATGGTGGGGTAATATCTTTTCGGAGTACAGGTGTTCGCTCTTGCTGTTTTGGGGCAGTTTTCTCTGGTAATTCAGAGACTTTAAAATAAATAGAATAAGGTGGATTTTCTAATCTTACATATATGAGTCTGTAATGTTGATGTAATTATTTTAACTATTTATTATGAATTATAAGGCACACATAGCAACTGCCATTCTAGTATAGCAACATGAATACAACCAATACCTTTAAGAGGGGGGGCAGTTGGGATGTCTTTCTTAGAGATAGGTGTAGGTATTTTCTGCTCTGCAGTGACTTTAGTAGGAGCCTTTGGTGCTTGAAGGTAAATATACAAATTTTAGTAATCTCTTCCTAAATAGGAAATGATTTAGACTTCACTAATACATCACTACACCATTATTTTGGTATAGTACATATATTTTGTACCTTTTGCCTGTGGTACGTCTCTTTTAAAGGGCTTAAGGCTCACTTTGTCCTCAGGTTCTAGTGTAGGCACTTAAAGATATTAGTAACAGTTATATTTCTTACTAAACAGAAAACAACACAAAATTGAACACAACAAGTGTAAATAATGTGTACCTTCGGTAGGCTTTGGTTTCTTATGTATTATTTTAACCTTCTCTTCAGGAACTGCCATCTTTGGTGGTTCTGGCACTAAAAATATTGTATATTTTACTAACAGCATCAATACTGTTATATATGTACAACACATCGGTACTATTTACAAAAGGAATATTAGCTTTTGGTCCCCTCGTGCAAGCACCAAGTCATGACCGAATCCTAGGGCGATGTCACATCTTGGCAGACTGTTTTTGCCTTCCCCAGTCATCTTTACTTATTTTACCTTGGAAGGATGGAAGGCTGAGTCAACCTTGAGCCGGCTACCTAAGCCATGCAGGGATTGAACCCGCAACCTTCAGGTTGTGAGCAAGAGCTTAGGACTGCATTCTGCTGCCTTAACACTCTGCACCACACAAGGCTCTAAGTTAAGTAATATCCCATACTTATTAGACAATGATTTTTTTTAAAGAAAGAAAAGGTTGCCACTTTTATCTGTATTTCAACCGAATAATCAAATTGATATATACTTTTTCCCTATAGGGAAACTAACAGCCGCTATTTAGTGGTGTGAAAAAATTGTGTTTTCATTCCACATTAGAGCAAAATATAAAGTACTATTGCCAACTGGTTATAAAATATATCATTGCCTATTCTAAAGTATGTTTTTTTAAGTTATACACTGTACATAGATCGACAAAATGGAGCATTTAAAAATCTGATTTTTCTCCAACATCATCAAGTCTATAGCACATAATATTTTTTGCCTTTCTCTGGATCAAGAAGCTATGTCTGAGAAAAGTTAAACTTGATGTACTTTTTTCAACTTATATCACTATGTACTATTGTGTATGTATGTTGAAAATAGAGTTAGAACCAAATGAGATATAAGATTGCAATACAATTATTTCAAAGACTGACAACAGTTAAAAAGACAAAACAAAAATACATACATGTCTAAAGATGTTAGTAACATTGAAACTAAAGACTTTTGATGAATACCTTTAACTACTGGAGTAACAGTCTTTTTAGGTAATTCAGTAAGCTCTTCTACCTCTGGTGAAGCAGTCTTCCATACCTCAGGCACTTTAAAGATAATATTATCACTTACTATAGTCCGTACTCCTATTTTTTTTTTAATGCAATCAGTATTTGAAAGAAAACCGTGGTCACCTATTACTTACCCTCTATTATTAAGCAGTAGAGCTGAGCAAGCATGCTCGGATAAGGCAGTTACTCGAGCGAGCATTGCTCTTCTCGAGTAACTGCATTCTCGTCCGAGCAGGCTTGGGGGGGCGGTGGGTGGTAGCGGGGGGGAGAGAGAGAGATCTCTCTCACTCTCCCCCCCGCTACCCCCCGAGCCTGCTCGGATGAGAATGCAGTTACTCAAGAAGAGAGATGCTCGCTGGAGTAACTGCCTTATCCGAGCGTGCTTGCTCATCTCTATTAAACAGTCATTTATTTAAATGCTGTTTTCTAATGATGTTAAAACACAAGACAGAGGATTACATGTCAAATGTTTATATAGTCTGGGATTTGATTTGCCTGTGCAGCGAGATGTATGTTTTTGTACATCCCTCATTACTACAACATTTATAAGGATGCATGTGTTGCTAAATGTCAAGAACCAATCTGTTCATCTTTTTGTCATCATGATAACATGTATAAAATAAATCCGAGTATATAGAGATATGGACTATAATTATAAAGAAGTCATCATTTTATATACCTTTAGCAGCTGGTGCTTCTGGAATGACTTTTGCCACTTTTTCTTCAGGAAGAATCTTCTTAGGTGCTTCATGCACTTTAAAGAATATTATATTTGTTTTAAGAATAAGCAAAAAACAATACAAAAGGCAGTACACTAAGAAGAACAAACTACAATGATACCAACAGAGAAAGACAAAAAGGAACTTATCAGCAAGATTTTATAAGGAAAATTACCACATGTAAATTTAAATAAACACAGTTTAAGACGGGACGTATTTTTACAGAACAGAAGAGATTTTAGGAATACACTTTTAAGAGTACAATGTATACCTTTAACTGGAAGAGCCTCATCTTTTTTGGGTGTGGGCTCTCGTGCCTTCTCTTCTGGTATAAAGCGTTTAGGTGGCTCAGGCACTTTAAAAAGGTTTTAAATTTGTTAAGATGTGAGGGAATTGGCACATATACAACATTGTAGACTACATATACTACATAGTATGTGACATGAAACATACAAATATGTACTAAAGAGGAACATTGATAAGTAAAGATCTATATTTAGAGGTATACCTTTGGCAGGTGTAACCTCTTCTTTTTTAGCAGTGGGAACTGGCACTTTCTCTGCAGGAGCAGGTGTCTTCCTTAATTCAGGCACTTTAAAAACAATGATTTGTTAAAACTATTGGGTCCTCAACTATGTGTACTTCACTACAAAAACACTAGCCTATCTAGCAATGAAATAATTATTTTATGAGCTTTATACATGAAGATAGAGTAGGTATGTGAAAAAGCTTTCAAAATTACAGCTTGAAACATTCAATATACTTATAAGAGGTGGATTTTCCATGGGAACTTTTATACTTTCCCATCACTTTAAAAATACAGGTTTTATTTCTATATTTTTAATGATTTGTTACATTTACACAACACATATGAAAGGAGGACACAGCTTACATGGCTCATTTATGAAAGGTAGACAAAACAAATAATACACTTAACATATACATTATATCATTATGCTGCCAAAAAGAAAAGTACCTTTGGCTGGTGGTGCTTCTTCTTTTTTAGCTGCTGGAATTGGTACTTTTTTGGCCACTTCAGGTACTTTAAAAACATCACATGCAGTCATAAGAATGGCTTTACAAGCCTTATAACAGTCACATATTACACAAAACACACCAACAAACACAGTATACCATTAAAGAACATTGAAACATAGGAAAGTTTACCTAATAAAAAGGCAAATTCAATTGTACTGGCCACAAGACTTTTAGCAAGACTTTTAGAATGTCCATATTAATGTGGATATGATACAATAGAGATTGATATACAATAGACATAAAATAAGATATAAATGTAAGATGACATAAACATTCACATAAAAAAGATTTTAAAGGTTATAAAGACTTTAGTTTTAAGACAATGTACCAATAATAATGTTACTACCTTTGGGAGCAGGCACTTCTCTTTTAGGAATTACTTTTTCCTCAGGAACACCTCTCTTGGCAATTTCTGGTACTTTAGGGACAGGATTGGAATTTTAGGGATATGTAGGAGCAGCAATAAGCTTTAACATAGTGTTAGGTGAGGTAAGCAATGTACCTTTAGGAGCTGGAACTTCCTCTTTCCTAGGCCCAGCAGCAGGAATCTTGTCCTCTGGGACTACTCTCTTATGCACTTCTGGTGCTTAAAAAATACAGTAGAATGATGGTTTAAGGAAGGCCCTACTCTACTAGGCAGCAATGCTGCAGAACACAAAAGAAAAAGACAATTTCCAGTAAAATAAATAAAGTTGCACTGATGTACCTGCACTGGGAGGAGGGACTTCCTTCTTTGCAGCTGGAATTGGTATTTGCTCTTCAGGTGCAGCTACCTTTGGTCTCTCAGACACTTAAAAGATACAGCATTTCTTGTTGGTTTTTGCAATTGAATATATCTAATGTATATGTATATATATATACACAGACACACACACAAGCACTCAAAACCAAGCACCCAGAAGGAACTGTCAAAATCTAATCAAACTCTCCATGTGTTATTACAATATTAGAGCAAAAGGAGAATTCAGTGCAGAAAACTGAACACTTGGAGGGAAGCTCTAGTACCCTGTTGGACCATCTTCAGCTTGAATGCAAGATGTGATAAAGCAGGCATGGAGGCATACAGGTTTTGTAAGGTATCCTGTTCTATATTGGTCCCTATTTGCTGTAACTGAGCCTCTAGATCGTGCAAACTCATGGGCTGTCGAAGTTGGCATCACAAATGGTCCTACACATTTTCTACTATGATAAATATGATAACTGGGCAGGCCACAGAAGTGTTGCAATGTTGTGGGGGCATTCCTGTTACACCCATGTGTGTGCGGCCAAGCATTACCCTGCTGGAAAATGTGTGTTGTAAGCCCTGCCATGAGAGGCAACACGTGTGGCTGTATGTCCGGAATATTTTGCTGCACTAGTATTGTCCCTTGTACCACTACTAGGACCAACTGTTCTATGCAATGGCCTTCTAGACCATTACATCAGCAGTGGGGGCAGTGTGCCGCTTCATAGCAAAGGCAGGACTTAGGTGTTTACCATCCAGCCTTTTTCATTTTAATTATGTGGTCAACAAGCTCTAGAGAGGAGGAAAAAAAGGTCCACTGCATATATGTTGCCTCTGAGAGCCAGGGGTTGAACCACTTTTAGAGCCTCAGGTGGCAACACTGTTCATCTAAACATGCCACAACTATAATCATTTGCATATCTGCCTAAGATAAAAACAATAACTTCTTCTAGGTGCTTGATTTCTTTTACAAAGAGTATATATATATATATATATATATATATATATTTGATCAGACAAACATGTGCAAGTACATTACAGAAAATTAAGCATAGCTTCTTTTTTTTTTTCAATTTTAGACACCTAAAGATATATTACAAGTTAGGTTCACAACTTATCGTGTTCAATAACTTGTCAACAAGAAGTTGCTTAGAAGTTGCAAGAAACACAGAGCAAACATTGTAACAAACACAAGACATTGCTTATATGCAGTTTTAATATTTTCTAAATAAATGCAACATTTCAGAAGAAAGTGATTTAAGAAGCACAGAGGAAACATACCCACAAGGAAAAAAGTTCTGCATAAGGGTAAATGCACATGGACAATATTTTTATTCATTTCTCCAAAAAAAATTGGACAGACACCGCACCCATTCATTTGAATAGGTGTATACACAGTAAAAAAAAAATAGCAGCATGTCCTATTCTTGTCCATTTCTCGAATGAAAATAGCACATGTACAAGTGCATTGGACAACTTTTGGATGGGATGTCCATGTGCTATCCGATGTGAGTTGTGCCCAAGAATATCAAGTGCAACTTTAAATTCCTCCTTGTGCATGTAGCCTTCCTGAATAGACTTTTTGTGAAGTTACAAAATATAATGGAGTGTATTTTCTCAGTGTAGAAAGAAAACATCTCTATTAATTTTGCTTTTAAAGATTGCATTTAAGCAAGCGTAAAACACAAAAGGACAGTTGTGTGGTGATTGAATACTGGTTTTTTTTTTTTATTTTACTTCAGCGTGCAAGACTAAAGAACGTGCTTGCTCCCATAAGCATTATACCTTTGGTTGGTTGAATCCTTTCTTCAGGAACTGGTTTCTTTGGTGCTTCAGGAACTTTGAACATAAGAGTTTTGTATAAGAATATTTTGGAATAACAACTTTCGAAAACATCAACGACTACTAATACAAACACTTGGGTAAACATACAAACAGCAGGGTACTTCACTATACTAGTTCAAGATGGACAATTAGAGACACACAAATATACAACAGCCTGAGCCATTTTCAGCACCGCAAATCAGTATTATTATTAATGACTATGTAATTGGTTGGTATAGGGTTGTTCACGGAAATTATTTTGCACATAAAGAAAATTGAACAAAAATACAACCCCTATCTGATAAAAGAAATAGCAAGTCCATTGATAAAAACAATAAGAAATGTATATATAAAAGTATGTTGCATTTTTTACATGCTCTGTGCTTGCTAGGCTGCATTGCTAATAGGTGACATAGGGTCCTTTTACATGGGACGACTGTCGGGCGCTTAAGCATCTGACAGTTGTCCAAGCAATTATCGCTCCTGTGCTTTCAATTAGAAGCAATCATTTTTTTAGTGAATGGAGGGGAGGTGCTCCAGAAATCACTTCCAGCTACCTGCCTCCATTCACAGTAAACAAGCAGTCATTCATAGATATACGATTGCTTATTAACAGAGGCAGATCAAGGTTTAATTTTTATGCCTGCATAAGCTGAACAACGTACAATAAAAAAATGAATTATTATTTGCCATTCAGTCGCTGGCAGCATTAACACTCAACAGTTATTGCTGAGATTCACACAATCCATCATAAATCTGAATGAATCATTCAGTGTAAAAGGGTCCATACTAGAGTTGAGCAAACATTCCCGTCTGAGCTTGATGCTCGTTCGAGTATTAGCATACTCGATGGTGCTTGTTACTCAAGCGACTACCACGCCGTGTTCAACCCCGCCACGTTTTGACCCTGTATTACCACTTCCTGCTGTGATGTGCCAGCGTGCGCACGTCCACAGCAGTATGTGGCTGGCTGGTGGAAAGAAAGAAAAGAGAGAGAAAAAAATACAAAAATGCTCGAGTCTCCCATTGACTTCTCGAATATTACGAAAAGCTCGACTCGAATAACGAGCACCCGAGCATTTTGGTGCTCGCTCATCTCTAGTCCATACTAGAATCTCCAGCTGTATTCTGCAGGAAATTTATGATCAATGCCATGGTTTACAGCATTAAACTCTTAAAACAAATGACATCGTTTCGAAGCAGATCAAATAGTCACCTCTTCTCTACCGCTGAACACATTTTTACTGCTTAGATTAAAATGAATTGACATAGCAAGCTGAGTAACTTTGTAAATGCATTGCATTACATATCTCACAATATCAAATAAAACTTAAAATGCCATTTTAGAGACATGGATACTCCCAACTGACTGCAATAACATGTTGGCCCAATATATTGATACTGAGAGCAAGAACCCTTTTTTTAACTGGATAACACAGTAAGAAACATATGTTTTTTTTACTGTGGTATTGTCACTAGTACGTTACAGTTTAATGTGCTTTTACACGCAACATTTATCGTTCAGATTTTGGCGAACCAGAGAGAATCTGAATGATAATCGTTTCGTGTAAATGCATGCACCGATTGAACGGAAAGGGAGAAGTCTTTCATTTTCATTCGCCGTTCAGTTGCTGCATGCAGAAAAATTAACAATGCATCGTTTCGTGTAAACAGGCAGTCGTTCACTTATGAATGACTGCTGACTTACTGTGAATGGAGGCAGGCAGAATGGAACAATAGCAGGTCTGCTCTGCCACCATGCAGTCAGCAATGCTCATTGCTGTGTAAAAGCACAGAGATGATTAGTGTTGAGACGAACTGTCGGACATCTGTTGACTGACAGTTTGTTGCGTGTAAAAGCATTGTTATTTTACTGCCCAGAGCTGCATTCAGGTCTGTAACTAATTGTCCCACTGCACTGTCAGTTTCCAATGAGGACAAATAGAACTTCATTATGAATAACAAGAAAATAAAGTAAACTATTTACAAAGTCATTAAAACCTTTTCCAATCCACTGTCTGACGTCTAAAGACATTCTGATTGAAGTCTGTACAGCTCCGATGTCAGAAGACATCCGGCAGGGTATTCTTACTGTATATTATTGGCTGCTCTGCTGTCGAGGGACCTCTCCAGCATGTCACATACCGCAGTACTGGCTCTAGCCAGCAGATGGTGCCATTGTAAAATGACATAAAGAGAAAGACCCCCTAGGAAACCCTGAATGCAAAATTGGATTGCAAAGGGTTAAACCTTGTTTATATAAATTAAATCTAGATATAAACTTTAAAATGATGTTCAAAATTGTATATACTGTTTAAGCATTTGTCAGGAAAATAATAAATTTTCTGACAATCTATGGATTATCTTATGCTACTGTATAATTGTCAGAGCTTACAATTTATTTAGCATGCAAGAAAAGCTTTTAACAAACAGCTACCAATAACCAACCATGAACCAAGATCATGACTACTTACTGGACCTTGAAAGTCACAACTGCTGAAAACTGTCAAATTATTGTCATATTGTATAGTGTAAATCAAATATGATTTTGCATTTTTGAATGGGATTCATGCTTGTTAGCTCTTAGTATTAAATATTTTAAATATATCCATAGAAACCTAACTTCTGAAAAGATATCTGACACATAGCCCATACAGCAAGTATTCTTTTGCCTATATTCTTTACACCTAGTTAGGTGATGGTAGAAGTAAACTTGGCTTGAACACATTGCAGCCTGTATTTTAAAGTACTCTCTTCTATTAAACATAGGAAAGCTCTATGTCTAGATACCAGATGTTTTTTTCAGAATGACACACTTTCCTTGTTACTGTCTTTATTCTATTGTTTGTGATACAAAATTACAAATAAACTATTTAAATTGAAGTACTCTCTGCTGATTCATTTTAAAGTTTCATTAATTTCTAAGACTATATTTAAGTAATTTGCATAGTGTAGATAACATTTTAAACTACCTTTGCCTGGTCGCAATTTCATTGTTGGAGCTTCCTCTTCTACCCTCTCCTCTGGAATGGGCTTCTTAATGTCCTTAGAAACTTTAAAAATATTGCAATTTTTAGCCGAGTAAGATGTTAAAAGGCAAAAAGATTAGACATACAACATTAAACATTGTTTTCCTGAGTTGAGGGAAAAAGTCTGGTTAGTTATGAAGATGGAGGTGCGTTCACACCTTAAGAGTTTTAAGATGATGACAACAGACAACACGAAACATGACAATGATGAAGATAATATGAGTAAAGAATTAAAATGGGGTTGAATAATTTCCTGCTAACATGAAGAGCTTATATACCTTTAACATGTACAACTTCTTCTTTCTTAGACACAGTAATAGCTTCCTTTACTTTTGGAACGGGTTTCTTATACTCTTCAGGCACTTTAAAGAGATTTGTTTACTTAGATTTTTCAAGAGTATAAGGAAGACATAACACATACAACAAAAACAAACTAATGGTGGAAACTACGCCTGATGTGCCCTAACAGATAATCTGCCTAGTTGGTCAATATAATATATAATGCATCCATTATGTAAATGTTAATTATGTACGTACAATAATATAATATAAAATTAATGTGTAATAGGAAAATAATATTATTTAACTCTTCTATGGTACATATTTGTAACCCTTTCCAATTCAATTTACCTGCCAATTGCACACTCCCCAACTCTTATTTATTTTGGGCAGGAAAGCGCATTGTAGCTGTCTGGAAAGTACTCAACAGAAACACATAAATATGATCTGTTATGATGACTTTATTAGCAATTTTTTGAAAATTAACAATTTCTTATCCAGAGTTGGCCCTTGTCCAACATTAAGATTTCACACCATAGCTCTGATGTTGGAGGCTGTTCTGCATATGTATGTTATGTAGAATAGCCTCAGATGTCTGAGCTATGCAGGGAGATCTTAATGTTGGGCAAGGTCCAACTCTGGATTGGAAAGGGTTAAAATATGAAAGCTTGCAGATGAATAATTGTACATGCTAACTCTGTTACTTCAGTATATCCAGTAATGAAAACTTATATACCTTTAGCTGTTGGCACCTTTTTAGGAACACCAATGGGCACTTTTTCAACTGATGTAACCATTTCTGGTTCTATTTATTAAAAGAATATACTGTATGAGGCACTTGGCAATTTCCAGTCATTGACACATATAAGAAGAAAAACACAAACACTAACAACATATATACATACAAATACATACATAAACAAGACATGAAGAAAGTACAATCATAAAATACCTTTTTCCACAAAAACCCTTTCTTTCTTAGAAACAACAGTTGTCACCTTTTCAGCTGAAGCAACTTTTTTAGGTTTTTCCGGTTCTTTGAAAATATGATGTAAAGATTCAGTAAATAAGAAGAATATAAGAGCAATATATTAAACAAACAAGAAGACAAAAACACAAAAAAACATAAACACTAACAAAGGTTACAAAATGGACACCCATTCCACAGCCATCTTTTGTACCTTTTGCTGATGGAACCTCTTTTTTAGTTATGGCTACTTTCTTTTCTATGATGACAGCAGTAGGTTTTCCTGGTACTTTAAAATAGCAATAATATTATTGTAAATATATAATATTGTTAATATGTATTATTAAATTAAATTGAGCTTTCTTTAGACTTAAAAGGACAAATCTTATGGATAGCTATAAGGGGTTGACAAGAAAAAGTGGTCTGCCTTTTTTTCCAGAAATAGCACAGGGTCTGTCCATGGACTGTATCTAGCATTGCAGTTTAGCCCAATACACTTCACTGGAGATGAGTTTCAATACAGCCCGTAGAATGGTGTGGCCGTTTCTGGAAAATTCTTGACAACCCGTTGTATGAATTTATTATATAGTGACTATATTTTAACTTTACTGGCATTGCAGTGTTTTTTTTCCATAACCAAGCTTAAAATCATAGGGCAAACAAAGTGGACAAACAGAAATACTGACATAGATAACATAGAGTGTGATAAAGACTAATACCTTTCTCTTCATAAACCACATCAACTGTTTGGTAAAAGCGTTCTTTTTCTGTTGTTATTCCTGTATCAGGTTCTTCATAAACTTCTTCTTCATAGACTTGCTCCTCTTCATCATCATAGACTTTTTTTCTGGATTCATATGTTATTTCTTCATATCTCTCTTCTTCATGAGTGACTTCTTCATAAACGTCTTCAGGAGGTTCAACAACATAGTATTCTTCAGAAGCTTCTTCGTATTGTTCTTCAGGGGCTTCCTCATACTGCTGTTCATAACTATATTCTTGTGTTCTATAGATCTCCTCTTCTCTATCTGGCTCCTCTTCATAAATGTCTTCTTCAGTCGCTGCAACCTCTTCCTCATAGGTTTCTTCTCTTTCTTGGTAAACACTCTCCTTAAAGATGGCTTCTTTCTTTCTATATACCTTTTCATGTACTTCTTTTTGTTTGTAAGCTGTGGGTTCAATAAGTTCTGGTTTCTCTTCCCTGTGTACCTCAACTACATGAGCTTCCTGAACTTTTCTTGAGGACACTAATATTTAAAAAGAATCACTGATATTAGTATTATTGTTGCTCTTTATTTAATAAAAAACACAAAACCTTCCACTAATCTAAAATACATCAATAATCCTAAAGACCTAATAATTCTACCTGAAACTGGAGTTGTCACTTCTTTTTTAGTAACCGTTATGGCTCGTTTTTCCTCTTCTATAATTTTCTTTGAAATTCCAGGTGCTTTAAGGAGTAATTTCAGTTTCACATGTGAAGATTATAAGACACACGGTACAAAGACACAAACAAGTTACATTTTTAAAGAATACAAAGATAATTCTCAATAGAGCAAGCTTATTTTCCTTCAAACCCATAATCTACCTGCTGGTGTGGGAGCTTCAACTTTTTTGGAAGCAATACGTATCCTAGCTTCTTGCTTCTCTTCAATTTCAGCCACTTAAAGACATATTAATGGGAAGCTTTATGACTTGTCATATATAAGAAATTGTTTACAGGTATTGTAGAAAAAGAGAAGATATGGACAGTAGAATAAACACAAAGGAACATTGTGACAAACACAAGACATTGCTTATATGCAGTCTTTTCATAATAAATTAGATATTTCTAATGAATGCTGGAATTTCTCAAGAAAGTGATGCCTTAAGAAGCAGTGAGGAAATAAATCAAAAGGTAAAAGTTTTGTATAACAGAACAGACTTTCCGTGAAGTTACATAATATCATGGAGTATATTTCCTCATCTCTATTAAAGATTGCATTTAAGCAAGAGTAAAACAGGAACACCCGTATTGTGATTGAGACATTGCTTTTTTCTTTTCATTTTTTTACTTGGCCTACAAGACTAAAGTGCTTGCTTGTTGACATAAGTAGTATACCTTTGGTTGGTGGAATCCTTTCTTCAGGAACTGGTTTCTTTTGAGCTACAGGAACTTTGAACATAAGAGTTTTGTATAAGAATATGCTGGAAAAACAGAACACTTACAAAACATCACAGACTGCTAATATGAACATTTGGTAGACATACAAAGAACAGTGTACCTCACTATAGTAGTAGTTATTGCTAAATAATTAGAGGCAACACATTCGGCACTATACAACAGATTAAGTCATTTTTAGTACTAGGAATTAGAGATGAGCAAGCATAAGGGCAATTACTCGAGCGAACATTGTCCTTAGCGAGTACCTGCCCGCTCGGAAGAAAAGATTCGGGTGTCGGCGCGGGTGAGCGGTGAGTTGCGGGAGTGAGCAGGAGGGAGAGAGGGAGAGAGAGATCTCCCCTCCATTCCCCCCCGCTCTCCTCCACCGCTCCCCGCCCCCCACCGGCACCCGAATCTTTTCTTCCGAGTGGACAGGTACTCGCTAGGGACAATGCTCACTTGAGTAATTGCCCTTAGCGAGTATGCTCGCTCATCTCTACTAGGAATCAATGTTATGATTATAGGGGATTGTATGGGGTTTATTACTAAAATTATATTACATATTTGCACCATTAGGTGTCTAATATAATGGGTGGCAAAGCCACTTTGAAATGTGTTAACTATATAAGCTATTTAATATACCTCTTGCTGGAGGAACTTCAGGTTGTTCTGGAGCAGCTATATGCATCTTTCCAGCAATTTTCTGTTTCTCAACAGCTTCAGGTACTAAGACATAGTAACATGTTTAAGACGTTTAGACTCAAGTAGACATAAACTAAACTAGAACTATACTAGACATATCACAACATGTAAAACACATACAGTGATATATATACCAACAAGACATTTAATGATCACATATAAGTAGAAGAATATTGTACTCCTCATAGGCTTAGCCAGAAAATGTACCTTTGATTGGGGCAACTTTTTCTGTTGTAGAGATAGGAGCAGGTACTTTAGTTGGTGTAGGTACTTTTTCAGCAATGACCTTCTTAGGCATCTCAGGAACTTTGAAATAGCAAATTAATTCTGTGATCACTCTAGATTTTCAGTGAAGTAGCAGGGCATAAGACACACGAATAGCACTTTTATAAACATTTATAACTTGAAAACATGGGTGGACACCAGGCCAGACAAAAGAGGTATAGACACAAAAGACTCAACATGACAGGTCGTTTACAAGATATAACATACTACATGTATGACACTGAGCTTATATTAGTAATCACTTTTTCTGCCTATTTTCATGCATACTGAATTAAGTTGCTTTACATCTCCGTTTTTATGTATTAGCAGAAATTAATATTAAACTAAATTTCACGTGTACATCATATTTAGTTTTTATGTAATGTAGTTGCGTAACAAGACTGCATAGAAATAGTGTTAAAATATAAGATACTAAAGCGATAATCAAGTGAACTGCATTCAAAGCCACCAGTCTAGTTACTACATTAAAGAAGCATTGAGCAGCTTGAGCATTTGGTTTATTCTTGCAGAAGTCGCTAGGCCAAGCTACCTTTTGCTGGAGCAGCCTCTTCTTTTTTAGAAATAGGTACAGGCATTTTTCTTGGTGTTTCAGGCACTTAAAAAATATTATTCTTGTGTCAGATATCATGCAAAACCTCAATTTCAGTTTAACCTGTATATATATTATAATTTAAAATGTATATACTAACATTTTCTTTCATTCTATATTCTGAACATACACAATTTGTTATAAAGTACTGCATACGATCTTCCCAATGTAGTGGACCACTATGATGGCACAGTTCCATAGGCAGATACAAAACCAAAAAGAATTTTGACAAGAATAAAGACAAATACCTTGGGTAGGCTCAGCCTCTTCTGCTTTAGGCAAGAAACTAGGAACTCTCTCCTCTGGTGCAGGTCTTCCAGGAACTTAAAGAATATTATTTGATTTTAGAAAGTTGAAAGGCAAGATTGAAATGCAAAGAATTCCTCTATTCAGCTTTTATACTGATTACTATTACTGATTGCTATTGCTGAAGAATTGCGTACAAACAAGTATATAGTATACAAGGTAATCAGTATGCGAATGTGTTAGCATAAAGAACTGTATGCATTCATACAAGCTTATTAGTTTCACAGTGGCCAGCTGAGAAGAATGAATGGATGTTTTCTTTTGTGAACAGCTTGTACCTTTAGCTCGGCGACCTTCCTCTACTCTGGGTGTAACTCCTGGAACTTCTTCAGGAACTTCTCTCCTTGGCACACCAGCCACTTTAAAGATACGATAAACCGAGTTGTTTTGACATATATGTGTCATGTTTAGTAGATATGTGAACTTATATAAGTCTAACCACAACGCAGTGTCTTACTATGTGTTATATGTTTGACTAGATCTATAAAACAAGTTACCTGTAGCAGGAGGCTCTCCTCGTTTTGGAACTGAAACAGGTACTTTCTCCTCTGGAACAGGTCTCTTTGGTGCTTCAGGAACTTTAAATACATTTAAATAACATAACATGAAGTTGCACTGAATTGCACAAACAAGTTGTTAAAAGAGAATGTTAAACACAGACATTGATCACAGACAAGAATAAGTGTCAAAAGTATATGAAATAGAAGAACCATGGAAAAACACTAATGACAAACAGTGTACACTTACACCCAATGACACATAACATGCCGCAGGGTCTAATAAAGAATATTGCTTATGACGTTAAGAGTTATATTTAGTAGTAGATGTTTAAAAAAACAACAACAAAAAAAACCACTTAAAGTAAAGCTGTTACTATTTTAAGACTATCCAATTCCACGTGACGTGACACAATAAGATAACGTGGTACAGTATAACATACATAAGATGAACGTGGACATTCCAAACAGTGTAGTTAATGTTATGGACATACAGAAACAACAAAAACTATATCTTAAATAGAAAACGATTAAAAAAAAAAGATTCACAAAGAGCACTTAAATGAACAACTGCAAACGAACCAGGGTAAAGCACGTGACATATATATATTGTATACATTTATATACATGTATATGTTTATATCTATATATACACATATGTTGCCCAAAATACCTTTGGCTGCAGGTATCTCTGCCTTTTTGGGAGCAGCAGGAACCTTTTCTTCTGGGACTGGTTTCCTTGGAGCTTCTGGTACTTTAAATAGATTGGAAATATAGTTTTTATATAACTTAGCTAATGGGTAATTGAGAAGCACATATTTTATAGACCAGAGTAATGTTATCTGCTACTGAGATTAGTGGCTTTAATATTTTGTGGTTCACTATTAAATGCACTGAGCACATCATTTAGTAAAAAATGTAATACATAAATAGTATTGCAAATGCTTTTGCCAGGGCCGCTGTCAGCCCCAGTCAAACCTGGGCACATGCCAAGGCCCTTTGACATCATGGGTAACCTGCTCTAAACCTGCTAAGCCTTGAGTGGAGTTGACAAGAAAGTCCAAGGGCCAATAAATGCCTGGAGCTAACCTTGTCTCTAGCATAAGCATGGTTTACATAGATTTGATTCGATGAGGGTTTGGAAGGAAACTAATGCCCCCCATGGCTCTCTTTTTGTTCAGATAGAAAGATAAAAAATAAAATGCACAGATAACTATTTTAATGACTTATTAAAGGGAATGTATTTGCTATATTTTTACTCTAATTAAGGCCAGATAGTGAAACATTTCGATTATTCTAATCTGTTTTCATTTTCTTATTGTAAATTTTTTCATTCAATTTTCTGTAAATGAATGGGGGTTGGGGGGGGGCGGCCATCTTGCTAAGCTGCAGTTAACATTATTTAGAGATATGCTTTGCAGGAGTCTCATGGGTCGTAGACACATTGGACAGAAGGGAACCCATTGATGTCTATGAAAGAGTCTTCTAGGCATGGCCTGTGTCATGTGCAAAGGTCACTAGGCAGGGAGGGGAAGGACCTGAGCTGTGATTTTCACCTATTGTGAATAGAGTGATCCTATGTTATCCATAAATACTTTTGATAGTAATCCTGCTTGTAAATGTAAGAAAATGGCTCAAGTTGCTCTATACTAAATCCGTTTTGTCTTTCAGCTTGTGTACAGATATTACTTAAAAAGAGCAAACAGCTTACAAAGAGTTTTTTGCCTATGCACAGATGTACATAAAGCTTCCTATATGAACAGGAAAACACTCTACACGTACTAAATTAGTGATAACAGTAGTCTCTGTCTGACTATTAGTTATAAAGCTATTTCCGCTTTTTCTAATGCTATATAAACGGATGTTCTTGTTCAATAAAGCAGAATAATTTCTATGAACACCTCCTGTGTGTTCCGTGTTTTGCTTCTCTGAGCTCATACCTGCCACACCCAATTAGGCACCCAAATTATATCCAACAGCGCAGTTGCAGTAACATGAGCATAGTGAGACTGCCGAAACGCTTTCTCTACAGAACAGGGAGTGTTAGCCTATTATTTGGCTTAGTTGCCAGGGAAAAAGCTGCAGTATTTCAGTTTTTTTTTTACAACATATAGATTGTGACATTGAAAATTTAAATTTTAAAAAATCACCAAAAATTCCTTAAAAACATATTTAATATAAAACTTGATTTATAAACTATGTAATTCTCTGACACCCCATTCCTTTTAATGTTACAAAAGCCTCCACAGTTATAAGCACTGCAGCTAGTTCACTGAGTAACACAATGAAAATGGACACGATAGTGATATATTCTTCATCTAATCTATTTTTCTCTACATATTGTTATTTAAAAATAGGCAAACACCTTTACTTTTAAGAAAGTAGTTAATGAAAAACTTTACAAGAGTTAGCAGCAACAAGATGTTCTTTTCACGCCGTAAGAATGCCATATACAAAAAAAAACTGTTAAAAAATTATACCATAAGTTTTCATAGCAAAGCATTAGAAATAACACGAAAAGAAAGATTTTAACATATCATAGACAAAACAAGACAAACATAAGAAGCTCATATAAATAGAATATTGCGCTAAAGCTGTTGAGTACCTCTGCCAGGTGGCGCCACCTTTTTAGGGATAGCCTCTGGTATTTTCTCTTCTATCACAGTTCTCTTTGGTATTTCTGATATATTAGATATATGTTTTAAGATAACTATGTATTCTACTACAAATATATTTAAACAATACCAAGACAAATACAATAGGACATAGAATACAGTTAACATACTCACATAAAGTACAGCAACATACTTTAATATAAAATGCAATGTAAACGTAATGCATTAAACAGTAATCTTATACACAGAAGCTTAGGAGCACCAAGATACCTTCAGCTGAGGGCGCCTCCCTCCTTTTAGGAATGAATGCAACTTCCTCTTCAATAGCTGTCTTTGGAGCCCCAGGCACTAAAGACATTTTATTAATTATTTTTTATTCTAGGTACCAATACATTTTTTACATAACTAAGTATAGGATAAATAGCATGACCATACTATACCTCTGGCAGATGGAGCGTCCTTTTTGGGTACAGACACGGACACTTTCTCTCCAGGAGCTGCTCTCTTGGCCTCTGCTTCAGGAACTACAAATAAATCGTTTGTGTAAATTTCCCTATTATAGGCCTTTTTTAGAAAGTTGCTAAATCAAAGATGAAGGGGCTGCTATAAAGCCACAGGTAAGTGCAAAGCAGTGCAGACTTTTACTAATAACATGGTATAGTATTAAAATAAACAGAACATACATATATAGCATAAAGGCTATGGATAAGGTTCTAAATACACTGACAATGCAAAGAAGAAATGAAAGGAAGATTAGAGCCCTTTGCAAGGTGGCTATAAGACAGTATAAGAAAAGGACATAAGGGTTATTACATGGACTCAACATACAAACATCAACATATAAACTGCACATAAATAAGGAGTGAAACTTGCAAACATCATATACAAAGTTAGGATACCTCTAGCTGGTAGACCTTCCTCCCTTTTAGCAGCAGGTGCAGGCACTCTTTCGGCAACTTAAAAATAAGATTTAGAACATTTAGTATCAATATATACAATTAATACTACTAAGAAGCTTGTTAACACGAAAGCACAAATAATGAGTGAGTGCTTGAAAGACACGCTTTAGCCGAATACTAAGCAAGATAATTAAGAAAGGGCAGTGTACAGTATATAGACTGTCAGTAGGTCTATATACCTTTAGGTGGAGGTACTGCTTCCTTTTTAAGAGTAGTTGGTACCTTTGCCTCAGGTATGACTTTCTTTGGAACCTTTGGTACTTTAAAGATATTGAAACACTTAACACATGCTCTTTTTATAATTTCTGCCCACTTTCGGTAAAAGGAATGAATTGTTATCAATACCTTCTGGAATTTCTCCTTTTCTAGAGACAGATACAGCCCGTTTCTCCTCTATAACCATCCTCTCATGTACAGTGGGAACTATAGAATGCATAAGACGTATAAGACATTGTATTCAACTGATGATCTTCAAGAATATCATACACTGTGTCTTTGTATATAATACTAGATCTAAAGACAACTGTTATAAAGGAATGAAATCATGGATACAGATACGGTATAAACAATGTAGTATAACTGCAAGACATACCTGTTCCGGCTGCAGCCTCTTCTACTTGTTGGGCATAGTAGAATTCTTCTGCTGCCCATTTGTCTGCCACTAAATATGAGCAAGTAAAAAAAGATTATATTTCCTATTATTCTTGTATTTATTTATTTTACAGTAGATCTACATTTAATTCAAAATATTAAGCACATTAATCTGTTGGAAACTCAAAAAAATTATTTCAATTAATCAATAAAGAAATACATTAAGCATATTAATTTGTCTTTGTTTTACTGCTGGTTAAAATGTTAGAATTTTCTTGGAAAAGAAAAAGAAGATACAAAACCAATTAGCCACCCGGAGAATATGGTTTTGTCGGTATTGCCATAGCATTATTGTTGTCATTGTTTATTAATGTTTGCAATACCCTTTCTTTTACCCATACCTTTTACAGATGTTATTTGTTGCTTTCTACGCATGGAAAGAGGAACATCTTCTTCTGACATTGCCCATTGCCGAGCTTGTACTTAAAAAATAATGTGTATATTCAGGAATTGTGTGGGATTTTGCTTAAATGCAACACGGCAATAGAGGGCCTTAAACAATGTACTCTAGCTAACACCAATGTTGGAAAGCAGATAGGTTTTTCTTAGTAAGGTATTGCTCCACTGTAACGGTTACCTGTTTTCACAATGTTAATTAGAAGCAAAAAAAGAAAAGAAAATTAACTGAATATCTTACTTCTTCTCGCTTCAATCTCTTCATGGACTGGTACTGGTTTGCCTTTTTCTTGTGCTTTAAAGATAATTAATTCAATTAAAATCAATATGAAAGTAAAATTATTCATTCTGTCTTCATTTTAGGAGATCCATTTTTAAGATTCACTGTGAGTCATTTTAAGGATAGCAAATAGATATGAGCGAGCACCAAAATGCTCGGGTCCTCGCTATTCGAGTCGAGCTTTTCGTAAAATTCGAGAGCTCTATTCGAGCACCATCGAGTATGCTAATACTCGAACGAGCATCAAGCTCAGAAGAGTACGTTCGCTCAACTCTAATAGCAAACAAATGAAAACCTCTATATGATTAATCCTAGTTTTTAAATGTAAAAAACAAAGGAGGAACCTTGTCTGTGCATGCGTGCTTCCTCTTCTCTGGTCAAAACTCTTCTTTCAAACTGTTCATCAACAGGTTTCCTCACTGCTGTAAAAAAAAATTCATTTTGTTTCCTTTTGTGCTTTATGCCTCTACAATGGTAATTATACTCCAAGACACAAGCTACATTTTCAGTTATCTATATTATAATAATATTAGAGCAATTATGCCTAAACATGAATGCATGTACCTGTGGGAGCTCCAGGCTTTCCAGGTTCAATTCTTGGGATCCTTCTTTCAGGGATCTCCTCTTCGATAGCTTTTGAAAAGCAAGTAAAATGTTGAGGTAGTTTACTTAGCAACACAGAGAGAGCAACAGTGATTTTAAGAATATTATCTTATCTTTATAATAGTCAGTTTTAACAATATATCTCTCAGTAGGTCCTGTATTCTCACGAGACTCTAATTGTGGGTCTAAAAGTGTACAAACTTACTTAAGACATAAGCTGCATTAGAAATATATGATTGCCTAAGGCCGGGCTCACACGAGCAGGTCAGATTCCGCATGTGGGAGGCCCGCAGCGGATTCCAGCTGTAAACCTGGCCGGTGACCCTGCGTATGGTAAGTAACGGTATTGAGAATTACCATGCAGGTCACAGGCAGTCATGCGCAGTATTTTATTTTGTTTGTTTGTTGATATTTTCTGCGCTGTTGCTTAGCGATGACGCGGGTACTTGCAGCCCATATGCAATGTTAATGGGTCAAAGCCTCCATTGACATCAAGAAAGGCCGTCCATGCGGATTCCGCAGTAAAATAGACCATGTTGGGATTTTTGTTCCGCTCGCAGAGTACACGATTCGCATTCGCAAGTGTGAAGGAAAATTCAAAAATCCATGCCTTTCAATGCCTGCGTTTTACAGCAGAAAGACTGCATCGATGCTGATTGTGGAATCCACAAAACCAATCCAGTCATGTGTGACTGCCCTTATTGTGGTTCTACAAGTATTATATAAACTTTATAATAATAAACATTATCAGTACATTAAGATGGAAAATAGAAAAAATAGAGTGTAAACAGAAATATACCAAACACAAGTAATCTATTATAGATTTACCAAATATGAACTACAATATACCTTCTTCATAATATCGTTCCCTTTCTCCATAGGTTTCTTCCTGATAATACTGTTGTTTTTTCTCATAGACTTGTTCTTCATAATACTCTTTCTCTTCTTCATAAACATGTCTCTCATAAACCTCTTCTCTCCTGCCATATTCTTCATAAGTTTCCTCTTCCTCTCCATAAGGTTCTTCAGCTTCATAAGCTGGTTTAGGTTCCTCATAAATCTCATAGTACTCTTCTCTCTTTTTGGATATAGCATGAACTTTAACTTCTTCTGGTGTTCTTGGTTTTGCAGGGACTTTAAAAATATACATTTGCATTATGAAAAATCTATTTCATAGCAAAAATATAACCAAGATGCAGAGCATAAGAGTGATTAGTGAGAAGAAGATTTTTGTGTAAAAAAGAATGTATGATCAACTTGTGAGACAATATATTTTACAAAGAGCTGAAGAAACTAGATGAAGCACGTGTTTACTAAGAAAGAATTATGTTCAAAATTCTAGACACACAACACAAAATTCTTAATATGATCATAAAAAAGTAAACAGACGGACAACACAAAAGTCTGAATAGATGGATTTGAGAACAAGAGATTGATATATAAACAACATAAAAGTCTGACTAGATAGATATTAGATAGATAGATAGATAAATGGATATGTGATAGATAAATGGATATGAGATAGATAGATAGATAGATAGATAGATAGATAGATAGATAGATAGATAGATAGATAGATAGGAGATAGATAGATAGATAGATAGATAAATGAATATGAGATAGATAAATGGATATGAAATAGATAGATAGATAGATAGATAGATAAATGGATATGAGATAGATAGATAGATAGATGGAAATGAGATAGATAGATATGAGATAGATAGATTGATATGAGATAGATAGATAGATAGATATGAGATAGATAGATAAATGGATATTAGACCGACAGATAGATAGATAGATAAATAGATATGGGATAGATAGATAAATGGATATGAGATAGATAGATAGATAGATGGATAGATAGAAATGAGATAGATAGATATGAGATAGATAAATGGATATGAGATAGATAGATAGATAGATAGATAGATAGATAGATAGATAGATAGATAGATGGAAATGAGATAGATAGATATGAGATAGATAGATTGATATGAGATAGATAGATAGATAGATAGATAGATAGATAGATAGATAGATATGAGATAGATAGATAAATGGATATTAGACCGACAGATAGATAGATAGATAAATAGATATGGGATAGATAGATAAATGGATATGAGATAGATAGATAGATGGATAGATAGAAATGAGATAGATAGATATGAGATAGATAAATGGATATGAGATAGATAGATAGATAGATAGATAGATAGATAGATAGATAGATAGATAGATAGATAGATAGATAGATATGAGATAGATAGATAGATAGATAGATATGAGATAGATAGAAAGGAGATAGATATGAGATAGATAGATAGATGGATATGAGATAGATAGATAGATAGATATGAGATAGATAGATAGAAATGAGATAGATATGAGATAGATAGATGGATATGACATAGATAGATAGATGGATAAATAGATATGAGATAGATAGATAAATGGATATGAGACAGATAGATAGATAGATAGATAGATAAATGGATATGAGATAGATAGGATAGGTAAATACAATTACTCAAGACAAACCTCTGAATAAATACATATTAGAAAGTTTGAATGACTGACAGACAAAAAAGGCAGACATATAAACACAATGAAAAACAAATAGAAGGATAGAGGTATCAAATTACTAAACTACAAGATAAAAAACAATAAAGATTTTCTTTTTTAAGAAGTTTAAGCTTGTCTATGCAAGAAGAGTTTTCACATGTAGACATTGATGCAATGTTAAAACGTGCCATAAGACATGTAGTGCAATAATAATTTAACATATATTTCTGTTGTTAGAATATATTACTGCACTGACCACAATACAAGCATTAAAAGAACACATTTTTAAAGTCTGGTGAGTTATGTGACATGATTCAAGACAGTTTGAGAGCACTCAAAACTGAACACAACTAGACATATATAAAATCAGCAAAGTCAATACGGAAGCACAAAACAGGAAACAAAAACTAATAAGATGCACATCTAGTAATAGTATAGATACTTAGTTTTAGAGCCAAACTTTATGTTATGTCTTTGGAAGTTTTCTTTCTTAGTAATTGAGCCCAAGCAAAGCTTACTATATCTGGCTATGCTATGAGATTATACTGATCCTTGAAATTTACCTTTAGCAGGAGGTGCTGGCGCAGGAGGAGGAGGTTTTGCTTGGACTTTTTGTTTCTTGCTAACTGCAGAAACTTTGATATAATAATACCAGTAAGGATAATGTATTAAATATATAAATTACTTTGCTCTTCTGTCCCTGAAGGCAGATTGCTATTGCACAGGATGTGTGAATACTAAAGCAGTGAACAAAACGGACACACAAGCTATGTAACAAAGAGGCATATTTCCAAGAAATGACAGAAATGAGACATTACAAGAAAACACACACCATAGATGGAAAGAGACAAGCAACAAGTCTTTCAGTTGACCAACAAAAAACGTGACCCCCAGAAGAAGGCATTAATGCCAAAATGTATGTCGGGCTGACGTCATGGTGCAAGGTATCCTGAACAATTGAGTTAAATGTTTTACTCCTTTATTCTTTTGCACATACATTTATATTATCCCCCATAAATGCTGCTTTATTAGTCTGTACTTGCACTTTAAGTTAACACTTCAAGTATGATTTGTTGAGAGTAATGTATTTAATATACTTCTCTTGGGATTCTTCATCTGTGACTCAGGTTTTTCTTATGGTGGTTAATCTCTTTTAGATATTTTAATGTGTTTACAAAAAAATAAAACAAGTAAACACCGATTTTAAGTGGGGTAATAAGGCATAGATGCTGCAAGTCAGATGTGAACATCTGCCTCAGCAACAAGGCTCTATTGGTCAGGGGTTTGAGCCACTCAGCTGCTGTTACCAGCTGGCTCCCAAAACCACCCAGAGCAGGGCTAGAGGTGAAGTAAACACAAATTTGGTGACAAAGCTCTCAGCAGAGCAGGGGTTGAAAGGGCAGCTCAGTGCTAATGATTAAAATGCCATGCATTTTGTATGGTATTTCCATATTTGTGTCCACCCCCTGTAAGTCTTCCAGTAAGTATTCAAAATATATATGGTGTAAAATAGATGTACTGGAAAATGTTTGCGTTGAAATCAGTTTACTACAATACACTATATATGTTAATTTCTGCAAGATAATCAACGATCATATGCAAAACATGTTGTAATATATCTATAGGCTATTGATTCATAAATTAAATTCTGACATCAGATTGCTTACTTCTAGTTGATGGTACTTCCTCTCCGAAATCTGGGACATCTCTGGTAACCTTTACACCTGGTTTAGGTACTAAGGGGAATACATATGTATTAATCATATTGTAAACTAGTGGAAATAATAACTTATACTTAGAATTAAAAAAGCACATAGTTAATGCAGCTTTAAAGAATTTCACGCCACTAGAAGTGAAAGCATACTGCTAGAATAGGTCATCACTTTCTGATAAATGAAGGTCTAACCGCTGGCACCTACAAAACCTCCAGAAGGGATATCTGTTCCTTCATTCTGGAAATCAGCAGAGGAGATTGGACCCCCCATGAATAATAATGTTGTATCATATCGTAGAGATATAACACAACATTCCTAGATGGAAATACCACTATAACACATAATAAATCAAACCTCTCAGGCCATGAAACTCAGAAGATAAAGTACTTTGTTGGGGCTGTGAAATTAGCCATGAAATAGCATATGTGGTAACGCATTACTTTAGTATGATGATTTTGTGTTTAGTGATGAGATCCTATAGTTTAAATTACTGAGTTAATGATGCTTTTATTACACTTGTACTCTTTATGTACCTCTCTTTTGTTTCTTCACTTCCGGTAGAGGAGGAGGAAGTATGATTTCTTAGGATAAATAAATAGATACCACTTAATTATACAAGCTGTAACATGTTAAACACATTGTTTAACTAACCCTAATCGATGATATGGGAAGAATTCTAAAGAGAAAAGCCATAATTTTGGATTCTTGTTGACCAATGTGAAATAATTCACCTTCTACTTTCTCACATACCTGCAATGATAGCCTCTTCTTCTAAATGAGAAGGTATATATGGTACTCTTGTATCTGGAACATCTGGAACCAATGAATAATTGTTATGTTTTTCAATGAATTATTTAAATTAGCGTAGAGTAAATGTTACAAATTCGAATTTAGTGTGATCATAAATAATTAAAACATATGCCTTACCTGGTGGTCTAATTTCTAACTTCATTTCTGAAAAAGAAGGCAACACACTATCATTAAGTAGAATACATAATGAATACATCACAGTACAGGCAATCTCTATAATAAGATATGCCCTTTTGAGGGTGAAACTGGACATTTTAAGTCTGTAATTTGCATATAGAAAGGAGACTGCTCAGTTATTTAGAAATGTCCATAATTATCCAGCATGGGCTTGATGTTCATTATTACAAACCTTTGGTTGTCAGATACAGCTCAGCTGTGCTTGTGGCTTCACCTCTTGGCTCAAGGCTGGCAATTACTGAATACACTCCTGTAGAAATGAAATCATAGACATATAATGTCATACTCATGGCTATATTCATTAGGTGAAGTACATGAATCTTCTGTTTATGAGCAATTCTATTTATTAGCTCAACATTGAAGAAGTTGTGAGAATTAGACTGTCAATTGATCCTGTGAACTCCATGATAGTTATTCATTATTGACCAGAACTTTTGGGATTCCTTAAACTCTGGCACATAGACAGTACTGATATTAGAGTAAAGGACAAATGATAGTCATTATCTAGTTAGTGTATGTTAGTTTAACCACCTATGTTGCTTTAGTAAAATGAATAAAATAGTTATTCAAACCTACCTTCATCTTCTGCTGTGACATTGTGAATAGTCATGTAATGCCAACGACCTTCACTTCGGAAACTATATTTGTCACTCTCTTCTAATTCCATTGTTCCTTTGTACCATGTCACAACAGCATCATCGAAGGATACCTCACATTCAAAGGTTGCAGATTCATGTTCACTCACAACAATGTTCTGAATAGTTTTTGTGAACTGAATAGCTTCAGCTATAAATAAAGAAGAGATAAGAAGAATATGTTATCTCACAAAAATACGCTGTATATAGTTCCAAAGAATTTGTTAAGCCTTATATCTGATACAACCAGATTTGAATGCACACCTTCAATGATGAGATCTGCAGTAGTTTCCAGATTTTCATATTTGCAAGTGTATTGTCCTTGATCTTCTGTTCTTACACCTTGAATGGTGAGTTTGTGTATTTTCTCATTAACCTCTGTTCTATACCTTCCTCGAGGTTCAATTGCTTTACCATTTTTGTACCACTTGGATTTTACATTTGGAATAGAGAACTCACAAACCAATGTGCTGGTATGTCCTTCTTTGATGGAATGGTGCTCAAGATGTTTTTCAACCATAGGTTCTGAAAATAAATATATACAAATACTTTAACTTTTTATAAAATAGGTTTTAACAAGAACATAGTTATATGAAGTGCACAGGTAACAGTCATAACCAAGCCCTGTGACATAAAAAAAACAGATATGATGAATGGCACATGTTAAGTTTGCAATGGGTTCCAGGAGCTTTAAAGGGATATTTCTATCTGGTGTTTTTACCTTCTCTTCTGGCCCCTTGCTGGCTACGTGGTCCTTCAAGGTTGCTAAATGTGTTGGCAATACTCTAGCTTTTGATTGACAATTTAGACACTGAACTGAGCGAATTGAACTGCTGGCCGAAACATGCTTGCTCCAAATTTAGTTATATACATTTTGTAGCTCTAGTGAGGTCTATACAACAGCTCCAAGTCTACTGTGCATGACCGTAAGCTGTCCTATATATCTCATTACAGCTGAAGAGATGTGGCAGGGCAATGAGCTACTACGAATGTTGTAGTATGCACATTCCCAATCTACCATAGAAAGTGATTTGGAAAAATTGTGCAAGTACAGCCACTGCTGGTGGATCAGAATATTGGTAGTATCTTGACAGCAAGATGTGAACAATCAGAATGTGCAAAATTGAAAATCTGGAGAAACTGATCCCATTTGGTAAGTATATAATTTTTACATGTACTGTCCTAAAACACGAGCTATCAGATGGAAAGATGCTTTTACATTGTGCCTCTAGGCTACAAATATAGGTATGTAACATATTTACCAATAACAGTTAGTCTGGCACTAGCAATGTGTGGTCCACACACTATACGGTAAGTTCCCTGGTCTTCTGGCTGACAATTCCTGATTTTCAGACTATGGCGGTCTTCTTCGATGCTGATATCATATTTTTCATTGGAATCTAATTTGACAGTTCCTTTGTACCAGGAGAGTTTGATTTCAGGATAGTTGATCTTGATTTCACATTTAAAGACCGCTTCCTTCTTTGTCTGCACAGTCTGATCTTCAATATCCTTAACTAATTCAATAGGCTGTAAAATAATAAATATTTCAGTTAACTCCTCTCTGTTCATGTAATCACTAAGCATAAAGGACGTTACACTTACCTCAGTTTGGCTCATTCTTTGCTGAATGAAAGCGACAAGTTCATCAAATTCTTGCTCTTCAACACGAGCTCGTTCCTCAAACCCAACCTCCTATTTAAAAATGAAGAAAACAAATTAATAACATTTTAATATTAGGGAAAAACAAATGTTATTGCATTTTGAAGCAACACAGTCTGCATTTATTTTGACGTTCATGAATAATTTAAAGAAGAAATCTACACAAAGGAGGCTGAAGGCTCTTAACTTTTAGATCAGTGTACAAATGGAACTGAGAGGGAACAGTTCTGCCAGCACACAGTAGCATGACTGTTATGGCCTGGCAAATTTCAACCTGCAGATAGGGCTCAAACAGTCCTGAAGACCCTTGTAGTTTGTAGCAAATGTTATTGTTTATTTAAACCCAGAACAAAAGGTGGGCACCAACATGTTCCACGGAGCAAACAGACTGTTATCACTCACACCAGTCCCTAGTAAAGGTGACTGGTGCTTTTACATGGAACAATTATCGTTAAAAAAATTACTGAATAATTCAAATTTGAACAATAATTGTTTACTGTAAACACGGCCAACGATTGAATGATGAACGATAATTCGTTCGCTTATCATGTATTATTCATTTTATGCATAAAATGAAAATCATCCTTGGCTCATTTGTTAATCATTCGCTTTAAACACTGATCATTTAGTAGTTCTCATACACTGCTACAGCAAACTGAATGACTGAATGAGGCCTCGTTCACACGAGCGTGTGTTCGCGCGTACATAGGTGCCCACAAAACCTGGTAAATGCAGCTCCATGCACCATTGCTTTCAATGGGGCTGCTGCTGCTGGTGGCCCCATTGAAAGGATTGAACTTCTGGCAACCCGGCATTCAATGAATTCAGCACTCAGCCATTCATTGAATTCAATGAATGGCCAAGCGCTGCCTGTGATTGGCTGAGCGCTGTGACCAATCACAGGCAGTGCTCAGCTGTCACTGAATGAACGGCTAAGCGCTGCCTGTGATTGGTTGAGTGCTCAGCCAATCAGATATAGCCCTTTCAGCAGGCAGGGATTTTAAATCCCTGCCTGCTGAAAGAACTTCACTACACTGCTGGGAAATCAAGTGGCTAGATGTGCCTGAGCCCTGACAGCGGCGGAGAGGTGAGTATATATATTTTTTTACTTTTTACACAAGCTAGGGATAATTTTCAGGGATGGGCTGTATTAGGATAAGTTTCTCTTCAAACAGGGTAGTATGGAAAAAAATGAGAATAATAGTGGAGTAGACATAAAACTGAAAAAACTTGTCAAACCTTGCATACTGCTAGTTAAATCCAGTTTTTGCTTCTCTAATACCTAGCAAGACCCAACAGTGGAAAAGTCATGCTGATCTTCTAATCTATGTATTTTCAAGGTGCCTATATAATTATATAAAGACAGCTTTCAACATACCATTCTGTGACTCTCCTCCTCTCTGCTAGCTTTGAGCAGTTCAAAGGCTTGAAGAAGGCCACGGAAATCTGTAATGCCATACATACGGGCATATTTTTCATACTCTTTTGGATCAACATTTTTAAGAAGTTCCATGATATCAATAATTTTCTCTTCTTCTTCCTCCTTCTTCTTAGTTGGAGTTCTAAATCAAAGAAGTTTTATAAATGAAACGAATAGATGTTGTATAGATACACACAAATCTAGGCTCCCAGTCTCATATAAATATAATTACTTTTTCAGTTTAGCTCTGAGATCACCCTCTACGGACTCTAGTTTCCTCTCGTCCACTGATAGGCTAGGGCTGCACTCAATTTCCCCATGCTTATTAGAGGCCACACATCTGTACTGTCCAGAATCAGTTTTGGAGACTTCTTTCAATTCTAGTTTAGCTTCATTTCCTTTCTGCTGAATAATAATGCGTCCACCATGGTTGAGCTGTCTCCATTTGCCCTTCATCCATTTCACATTAGGAATTGGATCACCACCAACTTTAGCAATGAATGTTGCTGTACCCTCTGTAGAAATAAAGATATGTTACATCACCTTATAACATGTCTTGCATTTTACAGACGGCAAAAAAATAATAGGCAACAAACTATTCACTTACTTTCTGCCACCTTTACACTGGCTGGCTCAGAAACAAAGAAGAGTTTTCCTTCAATTGCGGCTTTCTTTACTGGTGCAGCAGCAGTTGCTTTTTCTTAAAAACAAAATAGGTATTTAAATTTTCATCAATTCTAAGTAAAAGAAATAATAAAAGGGTAACATATATTTGCTAATTTTACTTGTCTTAAAAATTTGCTCTAATACCTGTTACTGTAATGTTACATTTAGTGGATTCACTTCCTGCAGAGTTGGTTGCTTTACAAATGTAGTCGCCTGCATCAGTTTTAGCAGCAGCTTTAAGTTCCAGTGTGGCAGTTCCGCGAACAAAGGTAACACTGCAGGTATTGGAAGACTTGATTTCACGCCCAGACTTGAGCCACTGAATCCTGATTGGCTGTGATCCCTCTACATGACAACTTAGATGTAAGCCTTCTCCTTCAGTGACACTTAGAGGTACAAGTGGCTCATCAAATACTGGAGGCTTTTTGGGTTCTGAATTTTAAAAAAGTGTCAAAATAAGTTAGTCTGTTCAACCCAGTTGCAACTTTTCTTATATAGCAATAAATGTACCCTAACTTTACCTTTAATAAGTACTGAAGAGGTACAGATAGCGCTTCCTGCATCATTTGATACCTTGCAGGTATATAAACCGGCATCTGCCAGACTGGATTTTTTAACATTCAGAAGAACCACATTGTTCTTAAATGAGATTTCATGACTTGCTGAATGTTCAACTTCTTCATTATTCTTCAACCATGACACAATCAATGGCTGTGAGCCAGCAACACGACCTTCTAGTTTGAATGTGTTGCCTTCAGTCTCTTCAACAGTTTCTGAAAATTTCTTAGTGAAAGTCGGGGGCACTTTTCGTTCTATGAAGAAAAGTAAATAATTATAAAGATGGCTATTTAGTTTATCTGTAGCAGTGGAAAAGTACTTTTAACCCTTCACCTCATGCAACCATTGACATCTTTTTACTATTATGTATATTATGTGAGTTATTTTAATGAATGATTACACATTTTCATTTATATCAGACACTGCTTTGTATTATCATTGAATGAAAAAGTAATAATCAGCAATCATACCGATGTACGAGTTATCTAATATATACTATATTTTAACTCCCATTATATGGAATGGTGAATCTATGTAGTGTTCTACTTAATTCAGAAATGTAGTGTGTATTTTTATAAAACAGCCTAATTGAAAAACAATTCAGGGGTGCTGGCAGACCATTGTCTTCAATGGAGCCGCCGGCAGCAGCTGCGGCTCCATTGAAAACAATTTAGTGTGTGTCCTGTCTATCCGCACTATATAACAAGACTGTACTCATTTTACACTGTCTATTTTTTGCTAAAGTGTATACAAATTACACTTTAGCACGAACAAACATCAAGCTCGGACGAGCATGCTCGCTCATCTCTACTCCTATGCCATATGAAAATTAATTCTAAAGCGTTGAATGCTGTTTCTTTAGCAGTCAAATGTCGTCTCATCTTAGTGGCAAACTGTCCTAGTGCGACACCACTTCCCACCCTGCTCACTTGCTGATGGGGCCATGGTTGGGTGCTGCTGTCATGCACACACTGCACACTACACTCAACCCACAGCTTGCTCACTGATCTCTGCTCATAGGCCTCATGCATGCTGCTGCTCCCTGTGTTAATGAGCCAGCATGCGTTCCCTAATCCAGCCCCCCACCAATCACCATTCACCCCTAGCTATACTAGGCACTCTCCAAAGTGGAGGATGCCTAAGCAACCACTTGTGACAAAGCCCCTATTTCTGTTTACCCTGGTTCTGACCTCTGCCCGTTTCCTTGACCACCCTGACTTCCATAATCCCCAAACTTGGATACATATATTGGACTTCACTGTCTGCCTGCTGCCTGCTCTGACCTGTGCCAGGACAGCATTACTGGAGTTGTAATGCTAGCCCTGACCACTGATAGCTGTGCGGACAAGACTCAGTGCACACCATCAGATACCGCACCTCGGTCCTGTGCAGCACCAGTAACTACACAACCAAGACTATCATTGTGAGCAATGGATTGGGGACCCTGCAGCAAATACCAAATCGAGCTTGAAGAGGTCAAGAGTGAAAACCTGGGTTCCCCAAGTGTTGCCACCATAGGTAGCCCGAAGTCAAATTGGTGTGTGACAAGACAGATCCACATCTCTTTGCAGGAAACAATGGGTGATGCAGAAAGCATCAGAGAAGGCTGGGAACGATTGCTGTTGAGATTGCACACATTTGCCAGCTGAGAAGATATGCCTGGACATTTGGGTATTAATTTGCATGTTGTACAGGAGTTGCTAGAAGTGTTTTTTCTCAGCTATGCTGTATTACTGATAGTGCACAAGGATATATTCAGAAAGGTCTCCTTAGCTCCTATATAGTGGTAATAACAGTTTAAGGGTGTCAAAGCTACGCACAGTCTCCCTTAAATACAGATAACTGGATGTGTTGTTTCCAGAAATACATACCCTGTACATTAAGCTTCACTGTGCAAGAATCTTTGCCCAAATCATTGATGGCGGAACAGGTGTACTGTCCAGAATCAGCTTTATCAGTTTTTAAAATTGTCAGCTTCATGGTATTTTCCATTTGAGTAACTTTATAGTTTCCTCCAGTTACAATTTCTTTGTTTTCTTTGGACCAGGTAAGTTGGATGGGCTGACTTCCTGTCACATGACACTCAAAATCTGCAGAATCTCCCACAGGAACATCCACCGGTGAAGGTTTAACATCAAAGAATGGTGGATTTCTGCCCTCTATAAGGATAAAATATATAAAGATTAACACCAAAGAGTATATCATCTGATCATCTAATATAGTGTTAAAATATGAAAATAGACAACACACAAACCTGTAAGAATGAGTTTGGCATTAGAGGAGGCAGTGCCAACAAAATTGGTCGCCGTACAAGTATACTGCCCAGCATGGTGTCTGTCAGTTTGTAAGATTTGAAGGGTACCAGTTTTATCTATATATGATGTTTGAATATTATAGTCATCTCTTATTAGTACACCATCTTTATACCATGAAACCTCAATAGGTTCTGACCCAACTATTTGACATTCAAATGACACCGATAAGCCAATAGTTTCCTGTCTGTCCTTCACTTTTCTTGCAAAGGAAGGTGGAAGGATACGTTCTGCAGAAAGACATGATGCAGTAGAGATTGAATAAGGGATAAACGGTATCTAAACACTGTATGGTGCAAAGAGAACTGCAGGAAGCAACCAGAGATAAGCAGAAACATTATTGCTGGAATTCACAGTCAATCACTTACCAAAAACTGCCCTTTGCAGTAAAAATAAATGTAAAATTAATGATAAAGTGATTTTTACCTGTCACATTTATAAATGCAGAAGTAGAAGCCTCTCCGACATCATTTTCTGCTTTACATATGTATTCTCCAGAATCGTGAAGTTGGGTTTGAGTGAAAACAAGGGTAGCAACATTGTTCTTGAAATGTAATTTGCAAGCATCAGTTGGTCGTAGTTTAGTATCACCCTTGAACCAAGATACTTTTATTTCTGGTGTTCCTTGAATTTGGCATTGTAGTGATGCAGCATTGCCAGCAGTCACCTCCACTGATTGGAGAGGTGTTAGGAAATATGGTGGTTCTAGAAGGTAAGATATCACATTTAGTACACTTGTGCAATGTTCAGATTGTACATTAAAAAAAATATGTTTCTGGTGGGACTTTGATGCATACCTAATATTGACACCGATGCTTGACAGGTGTCATGTCCAATTGCATTTTCCACATGGCAAGTATATATGCCCTCATCATCATTTGTGCATCTTAAATATTCCAGAATACAGGATTTGTCCGTTGTGGTTATGCTGCAACGTTCTGACTGAGATATCTCCACACCATTTTTCTTCCAAGTTGCATATATTGGAGGAGTTCCAGTATAAGTGCATTCGAGAACAATGGGTTTACCTGTATTTGTCTGATAATTAGATAGCTTCTTCACGAATAAAGCGGGTTCTAAGAAAGATACAATAAATAAAAGTTAATGAGCATTTTTACATAAAGTATAAAAAGATTTCAATTTTTTAGGTTTTATGGCAATGATTTTACAGTATTAAAACCTAACCTTTAACAAAGAGTTGAGTTGAACAGGAGTCCCTTCCAGCATCATTACTGACGTGACAGGAATAGTCACCACTTTGTAGGCTGCTGACATTGTATAGCTCTAGCACTGCCATGGTGTCAGTAAGTGTAATATTGCAATTGCTGTCTGGCAAGATTTCATCACTTCCTTTATACCAAGAAACCTTAAATGGTGGCGTTCCACGAAGTACACCTACAAAGGTTACTGTGGCTCTTGGAAGAACTTCAACAGGTTCTGGTTTCTCAACAAATGATGGTGGTTCTAAAATATGAAGTGGTAGAGAGTTTTAATAAATCGTATAAATAATAAATTCTATGAAATGGAGAATATGAACAACATAATAAGGGACAATTCTATTAGGGTGTGTTCATACGTCACTGATTTGCTGCGGATTTTAGTGCAGGTCTGCATCAGATTCCACCCTTTCAATTGAATTGAAATTGAAGCGGTGAAATCTGCTGCAGATCTGCACCAAAATTCACAGCAAATCAGTGAAATGCGAACGCACCCTTAGACTGGAACTTTGGCAATTAAACTTTAAAGGGGTGTTCCTATCTTGGCTTTTAATTGCTGAGATGGAAAAAACTAGCTCTCTGTTTTCGCCCACCTGTCAGAAGCAGAAGAGCGCTTCAGCACAGGGCTGTTTGTGTAGCTCTTATTAAAGTGAATGAGATCTATGAAACAGCGCAGCCCAACGCGCTAAACTCTTTCTGTAGCTTCCATTGACTTCAATGTGAGTTGCAGAAACAGTGCTGCGCTGAAGTGCTCAACCGCTTTAATAGTTACCAGACGTTTGGCTATGCAAAGCCAAGATAGGAATACCCCTTTAACTGAAGCAAATACATATGGATATTTTTTTGAGTTCTTTCATGCATAAATAAGCAGTTTCTAGAACTTGGATATTGATCACCTATCCTTAATATAGGTCATTAATATCAAATTGGTAGGTATTTGACCCCTGGCACCCCCGTTGATTAACTGTTTGAAAGAGTCGATACAGCCAGGCGAGTGCTGTGCCTTTTTCTCGGGCATTTGACATCACATTGATCGGGCACATGCACTTTCTGTAGCTCAGTCCCACTGAAGTGAATGGAATTAAGCTGCAATACTAGGCAGAGCCATTATACAATGTATGACAATGCATCTGATATACCATGAAGAGGCCACTGCATTTTCACAAGTGCCATGGCCCTTTCATACAGTTCATCAGCTGGGGTGCTAAGAGTAGGACCCCCACTGATGTGATACTGATGATCTATCTTCAGAACTACCGGTAGATAACAAAATTGTGATTTTTAAAGTGAATGCGTTTTCTTGAAAATAACAGATGTGGCTTACAGCATAAGGAAGTGCGCAGGACCCTTACTAATGGATATTGGTATTTATCATCCCATTGATAATAATAATCTTTATTTGTATAGCGCCAACATATTCTGCAGCATTGATGCCTGCTATGACCTATTAACTAAAATGAATACATAAACCAATGCTATGGCTTATACTGTATCTTTAGTCCTTTCTGTACTGAATAGAGCTCTGTGTAGACATATGATCAAAACCTATCAGTTCACTATAATATGGTGGCAGCTTACATTGATTGAGATGTTTGAAACCAGAAAAGGTTTGTAACTTGAGGAAGCATATCAACTGTAGAGTGTAAAATGTGAGCATTAAAAGAAAATATATCAATCTGCTCTTTATAAAACTGACCTTTAACAGCCAAAGTAGCACTGCATTCATCAGATCCAGCAACATTGGTAGCATGGCAGACATATCTTCCAGCATCTGCTGGTGACAGTTCGCTCACTTTCAACAAACAGGTGTTGTCTGTGAGGGCAGTTTGGTATTTGTCAGCACTGATGATCTCATTACCATTAAATGACCAAGAAACAAGAATGGGTGGTGAGCCAGATACTTTACACTCCATTGAGGTTGTGGATCCAAGAAGCCCATATGTTTCTTTGAGCTTCCTAGTGAATGAGGGAGGAATAATACGATCTGTGAAAACAGAAGAAAAACACAATGTGAGCAAGAGCAATTCTCTCAAAGAAACTGGGTTCATTTCCAAAAATACTTAGCAGTCGTCCAAGATTACGAACCACGACGGCCAACATCATGATGTATGATAGAGTATGTTGATAATTGTGAATAAAGAAAAATTCAGTAAAGAACTTACCTGATATGTCAACTCTAGCTGTACAGCTGCTCTTGCCAACATTGTTTTTCACCTCAAACACATATTCACCAGCATCAGCCTTTCCAGCGGACAATATTTTAAGGCTAGCAACCTTGCCAAAGAAACTAACTTTGTATTTCTCATCACTTGATAGTTCTGTGCCATCTTTAAACCAAGTAGTTATTAGTTCTGGAGTTCCACCAACAGTACACTCCAGTGTGCAAGAATCCCCTGCTGTAACCTTAGTTGGTTGTGGTTTTTCAACAATAATTGCTGGCTCTGTAAAATAAAGGTCAAAGGACCATATAAAATTACGAAAGAAGAAAGCAGAAAATGCTTCAATAGGAGATGACGCTTAAGAATTATATCCAATATTAAGAAAGCTGCAATATAGCGAATTATTAAATTTTAAGTAATGTCTAATCTTTTCCAATAAATTATATCAAAGGTCTATATGAATTGCAAGAGCAGATATTAATCTTAATAAGATGACACAAACCTAGAACCGATAAGCTGGCGAAGCATTCCTGTGAGCCAGCCTCATTTTTGATCTGGCATGTGTATTTCCCAGTATTCTCTGGCTTGCTGGTTGCAAAATGAAGAGTTGCAATGTTGTCTGTGAATGAAATACTAATATCTTCACTTTCTCGAATAACTTCATCTTTGTCTTTCAGCCATACAACTGTTATAGGTTCAGTGCCAGCAACAACAGCTTGAAGCTGAGCTGGCTCTCCAACCACAGGTGTAAAGTTTTCAATCTTTTGAACGAATCTTGGAGGTTCTAAAAGAAAGAAATACCTAGTAAGGATTCCAATATAGGCTAAATACTGATTTTGTGAAGAAGAAACCCAAGAATAAGAAAGGTATTTGTGTTTTTTTTACCAACCTTTTAACTTAATAGAACACAGGCAAGTGTCACTTCCAACATCATTCACCGCTTTGCATTGATATTCACCAATGTCACCAGCGTCAATCTTAAGAATGTGAATAGATGCAAGATAATTTTCTGTAATGATCTTGAATTTCTTACTGCTCTTTATCTCTTTTCTGTCTTTGAACCATGTCACTTCAAATGGAGAAGTACCTTGTAATTCACACTTAAGAGTTACATCAAGTCCTTTTAATGCCAGTACAGGTTCTGGTTTTGTGATAAAAACTGGTGGTTCTGCAATACCAAAAACATTTTTTTCTTTTAATTACAGAAAGATTTTGAATTATTTCACATTGCAGGTTTTATTTTATAAGCTTTAAGGGGAGCAATAAGTTATCAAATAACTTACTGCATTTTATCTGAAATTTTTCCATGGTTTATTTAGGCAAGAATTATTACCTAGTCGGACCGATTGAGATCCAAGAAAATTAAGTAATAAAAAAATATATCCAACGTTTTAAAGTTCACAGGCTGTTTGCTATATGAAAGATATTATACATAGTAAAATGTTGTTCAATAACTACTCAGAACCTGTATTAGTACTTTATCTTCAAAATGATTTGTCATTTAGGTATTCAATATGTGAGAGTTAAAACTAAGATATCCTTACCTTTCACTTTCAGTGAAGTGTTACAGCTCACGGTACCTGCATCATTGTGAGCTTCACAAGTGTAATCTCCACTGTCTTCAATGCTGGCATCAGTTATCTCCAGCACAGCTACCGAGTCAGCAAATAACATGGTATATTTCCCACCATGTTGAATCTCTGCATCATTTTTAAACCACACAACGCTTATCTCTGGTGATCCACTGATTTTGCATTCAAACCTATCAGAATCGCCTTGTTTGATGACCTTTGAAGACTCCAACTTCTTTACAAATCGTGGGGGTTCTTGTGAAGGAAAAAGATGAATACATTATTTAATTGTAATATGTAATATTCTGCTATAGTCTTCAGCATATGTTTATCTTTAAAGTTCAATGTCAGAGTAACAAAATATGCCAAGAAGAACCATAAGACATACCTTGTACTTCAAGAGTGGCTGTGCAAGAGTCTTTTCCAACTTCATTAATGGCATAACAAGTGTAGATACCAGCATCGACCTTGCTAACTTTAAGAACCTTTAAATGAGCTCTGTTTTCAGTAAAACTAATCTTGTAGTTTCCACCAGGACGAATTTCTCTGTTGTCTTTTGCCCAGGAAACTCTGATTGGATGTGTTCCAGTGACATGACTCTCAAAACTGGCTGCTTCACCAAGTGGTACATTTGTAGATTCAGGTTTTATATCAAAAATAGGTGGAGATTTTGGTTCTGAAAGTAAAACATAAATAGAAATATGGTAACATGTTCCAAGACATTTTTTCAACGTGGCACGTCATATTTTTGGAACATTAATTAAGAAGACTTTCATTTTTGATTTAACAAACCTGCGAGAGTAAGTTTAGCACTGGAAGATGCTGACCCAATAGGATTTGTAGCAGTGCAAGAATATTGACCAAGATGGTTAACACTAGCGGTCAAAAGATGAAGAGTTGCAATGTTGTCAATGTATGATGTTTGTACATTATTGTCATCTTTCAAAAGAGCACCATCTTTATACCATGAGACCTCAATTGGCTCAGAGCCATTGATTCGACAGTCAAAGGTAACTGATGAACCAATAGTTTCTTGAACATCCTTAAGTTTTCTGGCAAAGGAAGGAGCCATCTTACGTTCTGCAAAAAAATAAGTTTTAGCATTATAAGTGCTTTGTAACCTTGAGTTATTTTTATGATTACTTAAAACCTTGTATAATAAAGTATAAGCTAAAATAAGAAGTTTTAAGAAAGTTAATTTCACCTTGTACAGTGAAAAGAGCACTGGAAGAAGCAGCTCCAACAACGTTTTCGGCTTTGCAAATATATTCACCACTATCAGTCTTCTCTACCTTATTAAAAACTAATGTAGCAACATTGTTTTTAAATTGCATTTTGTAAGCAGGAGTTGACCTCAGTTTTGTGTCTCCCTTATACCAAGAGATTTTAATTTCTGGAGTTCCTCCCACTTGACATTGCAAAGAAGTAGACTCTCCAATAGTGACCTCCACAGGTTCCAACGGTGAAATGAAATAAGGTAATTCTAAAGAACAAAGAATGGTTATAGAAACCATTAATACAGAGTCAAGCAAGAGAGAGAGGTTTTAAAAAGATAATTAAGTAGGTACAAACCTAAGACAGATAATAAGGCACTACATGTATCTTTGCCAGCCTCATTTGCCACTTGGCATGTATATTCACCATCATCCTCCTGTGTGGCATTAAATATTTCAAGTAGGCAAGACTTTTCTGTGGTGGTAATGCTACATCTTTCAGATTGCATTAAGTCTCTGCCATTCTTTCTCCATGTGACTACAATTGTGGGTGACCCAACATAAGTGCATTGCAAAGTGATAGGCTTGCCCGATTCAACGGTAGAGTCGTTCAGTTTCTTCACAAATGTTGCTGGTGCTATTGAGGAGTAGTGAAGAAAAACTTATGAATATATTTAATCCTACTGAGATGCTGAATTCTATGTGTGAAATGTTATGCATAACTAACCTTTGACAAGGAGGTGTGTTGTGCATGAGTCTTTGCCGGCTTCGTTGCTTATAAGACAAGTGTAGTCTCCAGTTTGTAATATGTCTACATTGTACAACTCCAAGGCAGCAAATGAATTTTGCAAAGAGATATTACAGTTAGGTCCTGGTACCAATTCACTGCTTCCTCTAAACCAGTGAACTTTGTATGGTGGTGTTCCTTTAATGACACTGGTAAAGGTCACGCTAGAGCCAGGTATAACCTCCTGAGGTTCAGGTTTCCTCACAAAAGAAGGTGGTTCTAGAGATGTAACAATAAATAAATATTATTTAGTTTAAGCTAAAAATGTATAACAAAAGATGAATATATTAAGATGATGTAGGAAAACTGCCACCTGATAAAAACTTTAGAGTCTGCCACTATAAAGAGCATTAAGTTTTACTAACCTTGAACAGTTAAAGATGCACTACATTCATCAGTTCCTGCCACATTAGAAGCCTCACATGTGTAGTTTCCAACATCTGAAGACTCTAGTGAGTTCACCACTAAGGCACAGGTGCTATCTGAAAAGGTGATTTCATGTTTGTCACTACTAACAATTTGGTTTCCATTTAGATACCAAGAAACAGAAATAGGAAGTGAGCCAGACACTTTGCATTCCAAGCGTGTTGAGGAACCCAGTACACCATAGGTTTCTTTGAGTTTTCTGGTGAAAGATGGTGGAATAACACGATCTGTGGGAGGACAGTGTTATGATAAGTACAAGATAAACCATGTATTTAAATCTTATTGTAGTTATAAGATATACTCAAACTAACCAAGAACATCAACTGAAACAGTGCAGCTGCTTTCTCCAACATCATTCATGACTTCAAATGTATATGCTCCACTGTCTCCCTTATCAGCAGAGATGATCTTGAGAGTTGACCTTTTGTTAGAGAAACTAATTGAATATTTGTGGTCATTGTGCAATTCATTTGCATTTTTGTACCACTTAGTAATTAATTCAGGTGAACCAGCAACTGTACATTCAAGAGAGCAGGTATCACCACCTGTGACTCGCATTGGCTCTGGCTTCTCTACAATTCTTGCAGGTTCTGTAATTACAAAAATTCACAAACCATGTCAAGATGATGACCAGAGTTATCCTCTGTCTAAATGATTTATAAAAGAATCTAAAGAGTTAAGTAACTAGTTATTCTCAATGTTACCAACCTATCAAAGAAAGAACAGCGGCACACTCTCGTGCTCCCACTGCATTGGTGGCTTGGCATGTATATTTTCCTGCACTTGAAGACTCTGTGCTGGTAATCTGCAAGTGTGCAATATTGTTTTCATAAAATATCTTGACATTTTCACTCTCTCTAACAACGTCTCCTTTGTCCTTGAGCCAGGTTACTGAAATGGGCTGAGAACCCTCGGTTACAGCCTGCAACTCTATCGGTTCTCCAATAAGGCAAGAAGAATCGCTGAGTTTTTTCAAAAAGCGTGGTGGTTCTATTAAAGAAAACAATAGTGCATGATTCAATAATCAAAATGTTTTAGAAAATTTGAAGAAACACGTTTAAAGAAGGGTCAATCGTAGTGTCTACCAACCTTTGAACTTGATAGAGCATGCACAGTTATCGCTTCCAACTTCATTGACAGCTTTGCATTGATATTCCCCTATATCAGCTGATTCCACTTTAAGAACATGAATGCTAGCATGAGCTTCTTTGGAGGTGACCTTGAATTTTTTACTGCTTCGAATTTGTCGCCTGTCTTTGAACCAGGCAACCTCAAAAGGAGGTGTTCCCAAAAGTTCACACTCAAAACTCACATCAACACCCTTTACAACTTCCACTGGAGTAGGCTTTTTAACAAAAATTGGGGGTTCTATAAATAAAAAAGACATGTTTCATAAAATTCCTAAATTCTTCTCTATAGGACAAATGCATTGTATTATAGTATATTTCAAGATTCTAAAGAGTACTGTCTAAATACTCCACTAATTTTTGACAGGATAATTAATGTAAAGTATGATTCTTTTTTGGAAGTATAGATTGCATCATGTATCTAATCACTACTTCTATCTTGAAAAACAAAATGTTAATATTTGGGATGAGAGTCAACTGTAAGCAATTAAAGCCTACTTCAGGCAAACATCATGTAGAGTATATTAGGTTATGTTACTGCTGCAACACCTGGACAGTGTGTGGTGCTACTACCATAGTGGGTTCAAGTGTTGCTGGGGTAGTAAAGACAATAAATATGTGGTGGAATTATGCCAACTGTATCTGGAATTGGTCTTATTAAGTTACATACTACAAAGAGAGCATAATGCATTTGCCAATTCCAAGTACAAAATACTTAATTGTATCTTAAATTTTTGGCTGACTGATACTAAATGTGAAATGAAAATAGAAATGAACATCATCTCACTGTCTCAGATGTTTAATGATGGGCCTTAAATAATCCACCAATACCATGGTGAAAAGAGTCTCAGGTGAAATCTTGAATAAACTAAGTATCTCCAGCTTGGGTAAAAACTTGATCTTTGTTAAGAGCTTGTTATAGCTAGAAATGCGTAGGACCAACTTTTTTACAGGGATGTATGCCCCAAGTTCTTAACCATGCATTAGTAAAGGTCAAGTTTTTACCCAAACTGGAGATACATCCTTAACACTAAATGGGAAAAGATGTCAAATGCTATGGCGCACTGTTTACTTCCTTACTTTATGCTTAATAAATCTTATAAAGAGTAATGTGTAACATCATAAAGAGGTTATTGATTAATTTTGCACCTTTCACTGTGATTGCAGTACTGCAGCTTGCACTGCCAGCATCGTTATGAGCTTCACATGTATAATCTCCGCTGTCTTCATTGCTGAAATCAATAATTTCCAGTACGGCTAAACTGTCGACAAAGGATAAATTGTGCTTTTCACTTGGATGAAGTTCGGTGTCGTTCTTGTACCAAACAACTCTAATCTCTGGAGATCCACTAATCTTGCATTCAAACTGAGCCGACCCACCAAGTTTCACAATTCGAGAAGGCTCTAGCTTCTTTGCAAACTTTGGAGGTTCTAAGAATTAAAAGAAGAAAGTAACTATCTGTGCAAGCATAAAAATTGGAGTGTGTACATTGACCTAGCTGTAGCAATGAGTGTTTTGTGTTAAAATGTGTAGCAGGAATGTTCCTACATTCAAGAATTATGTGTATATATAGGTTTTCCTCTAGATAATCAATACTACCCTGCAGCTCTCTAGATGCTTCTGTTATACGATTATGAATGAATAAAATGTTCTTACCATTTTGAATAAGATTTGAAAAGTAAAAATATTACTAAATTTGAAACAAACGCATACAAATCAAGCGCGAAAAGAAGAGTCTTTTGTCAGTGTTTTAAGTTTCAAAGAAAGAGAAAATAAAGAATATTGTTTTTTTGCATAGAACATTTTGGCTAACAGCAAAATACCTTTCACACTTAGTTCAGCTGAACAAGATTCTTTCCCAACATCATTGGCTGCTAGGCAAGCATACAGACCGGAATCTCCTTTGCTCACTTTTAGAATCCTCAAGTGGGCTGTATTACCAATGTAAGATATCTTATAATTTCCACCTGTTTTAATTTCTTTGTTATCTTTGGTCCATATCACCTTAATTGGCTGTGTCCCGGAAATATGACACTCAAAATCTGCACTTTCTCCAAGTACAGCACCTACAGGTACTGCTCTTTTATCAAAGAATGGTGGCTTCTTGGGTTCTACAAATCAAAATGAACAGCAAAACACTGATTATATTACCATCTAAGAAGAATATTTACTTATCCATTGAGTTGAATAATACCGACTGACCCATTTGAGATGATTACAAATACACAAACCTGAGATTGTAAGTTTAGCAGTAGATGAAGCAGTACCAACTGAGTTTGTAGCTGTGCAAGAATAGAGAGCAGCATGATCCTTATCTACTTCAAGAATACGAAGAGTAGCTACATTATTCGTAAAGGACATTTGCACATTAGGATCCTCAGTCAAAGGTACTCCATCTTTATACCAAGAAACCTCAATGGGCTCAGAACCATTGATGCGACAATCAAATTTCACTGGTTGTCCTAATGTTGTCTCCAGATCCTTCATTTTTCTGGCAAATGAAGGTGGAAGTTGACGGTCTGCAAAAGAATAATTACATCAACAACAGCCATTTCCCTTTTCTACTCAAAAGAATCAAAGATGTAAAGAAGAATAAAGAAAATGCTTTGAATAAATAAGAGAATCACCTTGAACTGTAAGCACTGCTTTAGAAGAAACAGATCCTACAGAATTCTCTGCTTTGCAGATATATTCTGCGCTGTCATTTTTATCTAACTTGCTGAAAGCTAATGTAGCAATATTGTTGGAGAAATACACTTTACATCCTGGAGTAGACCGAAGTTTGGTATCTCCTTTGTACCATGATACCACAATTTCTGGAGTTCCACCAACTTGACATTGCAAAGATGTTGAATCGCCAACGGTTGCTTCAGTGTCTTCAATGTTTGTAATAAAGTAAGGAGGCTCTATCAAAAGAATATTACAGTCATTTAAACCTCAGTTTCCTAGGCTTAAGAAAAAACATTAAATGCATGTTGAGAATGATATACCAACACACCTAAAATTGTGACCAAAGCTTGACAGGTGTCTTGCCCAGCTTCATTTTCAACACGGCAAATGTACTCTCCATCATCCTCACTATTGCTACTTAAGATTTCTAGGATGCAAGATTTTTCTGTTGTAGTTAAATTACATCTTTCAGATTGCGCTACTTCCATGCCATTCCTTTCCCATGTTACATTAATGGGCGGTGTGCCGGTATATGTGCTTTCCAGAATAAAAGGTTTTCCAGTTTCTACACTATAGTCTTTTATTTTCTTTACAAAAGCAGCAGGTTCTAATTTAAGAAGATAAGACATCATTAGCCAATTATCACTGAAACTGATTAAACACAAAGAATCCTGGTAAACAAAGAGTTTGGATAAAGTTACCTTTCACAAATAGATGGGCGGTACATGAGTCTTTTCCTGCGTCATTAGACACAACACAAGTGTAGTCCCCAGTGTGGACTGTGTCAACCTCATATAATTCCAAGACAGCAGCTGAATCTTTAAATGTCATAACACATGTTGTTCCAGAAATCAACTCACTGCTTCCCCTAAACCAGTGCACCTTAAATGGAGGTGTACCCCTTATAACGGATGTGAAAGAGATATTCATGCCTGGAAGAGCATCCAGTGGTTCAGGTTTTGTCACAAAAGAGGGTGGTTCTGAAGAAGAATTGACATAAAAAAAGTAACTGTATAGTTCTACAGCACTTTACATTTCTAGAAAACCTCTCATGTTAGATAGCTATAGTATATTACGTAAGAGATTACTTACCTTGCACAGCCATAGTAGCGCTACATTCATCAGTGCCAGCAACATTGGCTGCTACACAAGTATAGCTACCAGTATCTGAGGATTCCAAGTTACGTATTTTTAAGACACAAAGATTATCTGTAAACTCAGGCTCATATTTGTCTCCGCCGAAGATTTTGCTTTCATTATGAAGCCAAGTGATAGATAGAGGTGGTGATCCAGTGATCTTGCATTCCATAACAAGAGAAGAGCCTAATGCACCAGTTGTTTCTTTCAACTTTTTGGTGAAAGAAGGAGGTATAACTCGATCTATTCAATGAAAATTAAAACAAAGAAAGCGTTTTAAAAGAGGTCTATCTATCTCGTCCATTCTTGGACACCGCAAAAGAGTAAGATAAAAACTAACCAAGAACATCAACTGTTGCAGTGCAGGTGCTCTTTCCGACATTATTTTTTACTTCAAAGGTATATTCTCCACTGTCACTTATGTCTGCTGACATTATTTTAAGTGAAGCTACCTTATTGGAGAGATAGATCTTATATTTTTCATTGCTGATTAGTTCTTTTCCATCCTTGAACCAGCTAGCTGAAAGCTCGGGTGTACCTGCCACTATGCACTCAATAGTGCAGACATCTCCTGATGTAACCCTTACCGGTTCAGGCTTTTCTACTATTGATGCAGGTTCTGAAATAAAAATACAATTATATAGACTTACAACTAGTCTATCTAGCTGTGATAATTATTATTTTTTATCTATGTTTGATTCTTTTTACCTAGAACAGACACGTTGGCTATGCACTCCCTTGCTCCAGCATCATTTTTAATCTGGCATATATATTTTCCAGCGTTAGCTGGTTCGGCCTTTCTAATCTGTAGAGTTGCTTGATTCTCAAAATGAGAAATTTTAATGTTTTCACTCTCCCTTATAACATCTTCTTTGTCCTTCAACCAAAGAACTGAGATTGGCTGTGAGCCTTCAATTAGTCCTTGTAGTTCAAGAGGTTCGCCAATAATAACAGTAACGCTTTCAACTTTCTTCACGAACCTTGGTGGCTCTAGATAAAGATAATGCACAGATTTATTAAGAATGCTAGTTGATAATTGTGCAATATTCAATCACCTATAGTATAACATTTACCTTTAAGTTTTATATTACAAATGCAAGTGTCACTTCCAACATCATTGGCTGCCTTACAGTGGTATTCTCCAATGTCTGAGCCCTCCACATTAAGTATGTGAACAGCTGCTAGGTGGTTTTTAGAAGTTACTTTATACTTTTTACTACTTCTGATTTGCCTGCGATCTTTAAACCAAGTCACTTCGAAAGGTGGTGTTCCCAAGAGTTCGCATTCAAGACTAACATCCACTCCTTTGAGGATTTCTGCTGGACTAGGTTTCTTGCTAAAGACAGGGGGCTCTATAAGATAATTAATGAAAGTTATTACATTGTAAGTAAACTGAATAAAAATAATTTTCTTAAAGTTCATAAAGTCCAACTTTGCTATATGTTTAAAGCACTGGTACAAGTAAGATGGAAAGAACTGTATACTAAGAATCCAAATAAGAATAAGAGTCAGCCCATGCAGAAGATCTGTTACTGCAGAATACATTAATGCAGCTAGTATAAAAAGCAGCAATGCTAGTGCCACGTAAGAAGCTTTGGCATATTCTGTAAATTTAATGATAGTTTTCGTGTCCTATTTACCACTAAAAATGTTCTTTTGGAAATGCAGTTTATTAAAGAAACTGAACAAAGTAGTTTACTTTTCTTCGGCCGCCTGCAGACGGCCGGGTTGAATCCGGCTGCGAGAATTCTCGCAGCGGGACCCGACCCGAGCGCCTGCGGAGAGCAGCGTGGGCACTCACTTCTCCCGAGCCCCGCACAGAAATAGAGCATGCCGCGATTTGTTTGCCACGCGAGATTTCGCGCAGACAAACCGCGGCTGTCTGCCTAGGATTGCGTTTGTTAACGCAATTCTATGGCAGCTTCCAGGGGCGGAAATTCCATGGAAAATCCCGCCGCAGAATTTCCGCTCGTGTGCAGGCGCCCTTCCTCGGTAAACATGTTTGCATAGGATACAGATGTATTCTAAACAATACAAACAGTGTTCTATGCAATTAGAGTAGCGTGCCACATTGTCATATGATATTAATGCAACATGCCATTTTAATAGTAAGTATATTAAGAAGGTAAGCTATTTTAATAGCGCAGTGCGCTGTGCTATTCTAATTGCCGTATTTTCCCATACCACTCCTAGAATCTGGCAAAGTTCACATCCATAGGATCCCCACTGATCAGACACTAATGGCATAGCCTAATCAATGTTTATGCTTAAATTTAAAAAATCACTACAAAGAAAAATTTATTGGTTATGTTTACCTTACTAATAATAAATGTGTTCATATTTTGTCCCTAGTATGCAATTAGCTTTTGTGAATTACAGAAGTTTAATGCATATTAATACTATTTAGTTCCTCTGCTTTTTCTCAGTGATTGACCTCCTTTTTCTAATCTATTGTCATTTACAAAAATCATACAATCTCACACAGGAGCTGGCTCATGAAGCCCTAGACAAGATTTTATATACAGAATTTCATGAGGTTACTTCTGTGCAAAATATCATGAGCCTGGCTGATGATGACAAAGCACAGAAGGATATTGATCACTTTAGTGGGACCTAAAACGAAGAGGTAACCTAGTTAAACTGCCATTTTATGTCTGTCTTAATCAAATGTGTGCTAAATTTATTAAGAGGCACATGCCTCTTAAAAGGGTTGGACCGAGAAGACAACCTTTGTAAATATTCCCTATTTTGACATATGAATGTCATAGAGTGGGGTACCCCACTCAATACCCACCCCTATAAGTTGGAACAGAGGCCTACTCTAAAAGAGCAGCTCCTATTTTGTTGAAATGTTAGCTGTCCTTGTATTAGGATGGTCACTCATCTGAATACTACATTTCCTCTGCAGCAAGAGCAGTTAGGGAAATGACTGGTTGAGTGTGGATTACCCAGGCAAAGTTACATGTTTCCCAAGGGTGCCAAAAGCAGAACCTAGGGAGATCTGCTGTTCATCCAGTAGACCATATTCTGAAAGGGGTTGTCTCTGATAGGACACCTTTAATAAAATTGGTGTATTCCCTCTACGTGCTTAATATGCTTCACAGGCTAATTTGTTATTACTTGCATGCTATATGCAAAATAGTCTGAGCATTATATGTATGTAGTTTGTTGTGCTTCCTGCTTCTTTCTTGTGACAGGTCTAATGTTGCATATTTAAAAAAAAAAATGTTGCCTATATTTGTTTTTGTTCAATAGGGCAACGAACTATAAAAGAGACAGTCAGTTTACAATTACAGATGAGCGAGCAGGCTCGGATAATGCAGTTCCTCGAGCGAGCATCGCTTTTCTCGAGTATCTGCATTCTCATCAGAGCAGGCTCGGGGGGGGGGGGGGGGGGCGGCAGAGGTGATCATGGGAGCAGGTAACTGCATTATCCGAGCGTGCTCGCTCATCTCTATTCACAATGTATCTTTGTGTCATGAACTACATGTTTTTCAAAAGCAACATAAATATTTGACATGAGGCCCCTTACTGTTAGAGTACCAATGCAAATCAATGAGCAAACTAGCTACAACTTTCGGTTAAATTGCATAAGCAGGACAATAATATGGGGCTACCTACTGGCATTTAAAGTTTGTAGAGCTGATAATATATGTTGAATGTAAATTCCAAGGGTTGCAAATTTTTGAATATGCAGCTGTCCATAAATACATAATGAAGCAGTCCCCTAGCTAATATTAGCAGCAAGAGCATGAAGCAGTCTCCTAGTTAATGTTAACAACAAGTCTTCTAGGGTAACTTCAAAGCATGCAATTAAAAGTACTTCTAACCTTTGACTACAATCTTGATACTGGAATTAGCACTACCAGCATCATTATTTGCTTCACAGGTGTAGTCTCCATTGTCTTCAGTGCTGAGGTTGTTAATTTCAAGAACTGGTATACAATCGATAAAAGACATACTGTACTTCTCGTTTGACTTAATTTCATTGTCATTTTTATACCAAGTGATTTTGATTTCTGGAGATCCACTGATTTTGCATTCACACCGGACAGAATCACCCTGTTTGATCATTTTGGTTGATTCTAACTTCTTGATAAACTTTGGAGGTTCTACAATTCCGAAGGAAAAAAGATGGGTAAATTAATAATACAACAAATGTTACGACTGCATTCTCATGTTGTAAAAGAGATATTATCTTCAAAAAGATGTCTGGTGATGATGAAGCTACCATAGTTAGAAAACTGAAGAAAGGCATACATGCCTTTAGCCTAGTCTGATCTTGAAGAACGAATATCTGTATATGTGTAATGCAGGTTAAAGTAAGTAATACTCAAGAATATAATTTTCTTCAACATGAAACAAGACAAACACGAAGGAGACAGAATTACAGGAAATCCTCGCACCTGTGACAAGCAACATTGTGCTACAAATGTCACTACCAACATCATTGGTAACTTGGCATGTATAGCGCCCACTGCTGGAACCATCGACTGTGAATAGATTCAAGAAACCCACTGAACCCTCCATTCCAAGAAAACATTTTGCTCCAGTAAAGAGTTCCACCTCTTCTTTGAACCATTTAATGGAAAATGGTGGTGTTCCTTTCACTTCAACTTTAAAATCCACCAAAGAATCTGGAATTGCTTTGACACTTTCAGGTTTTGCAATGAAGCTTGGAGGCTCTACGACGTTGAAGAAAGAGTGTGTAAAACATTTTGAAAGAAGAGTTAATGGTACATTATTATATTTATTAAGAATTTTTAGAAAGCTACTCATGCTTTCTAAAGAGATTGAAGGTTGAAGAAGAAAATTAAAAAACTATCCCAAACCTTTGACCGTTAAGATGGTGCTGCACTCAGCAGTTCCTGCCACATTTACTACTTTGCATTTGTAACTGCCATTGTCAGATACATCTAGATCCACAACTGTCAAAGACATAGTATTTTCATGGCAGACAAGCTTGTGTTTTGCACTGTGCAATATTTCACTTCCATCTTTAAACCACTGTGCATTTATTGGTAGTGATCCAGAAACCTTGCATTCCATTACAACGGAAGATCCGAGAACTTTATCCATTTTTGTTAACTTTTTAGTAAAAGATGGGGGAATAGCTTGATCTGTGTAATAAAGAAAATGATACCTTGTTATGATGCTCTTGGTTCAAATCTTGAAAGGAATTACAGGATATCAGAAAGCTGCAAGAATACAAACCTAAAACGTCCAGAAAAGCTGTGCAGCTGCTGCTACCAAAGTCATTTTCGACTTTAAATGTATATTCTCCACTATCTTCTTTGCCCACTGATTGAATTCTCAAGCTTGATACATTATTCTCAAAACTTAAGGTGTAATATCTGCTCGGCATAAGTTGTCTGCCATCTTTATACCATTTCACTTGAAGCTCTGATGTTCCAGCAACAGTACAATCCAAAGTCACTGGGTCTCGTTCAGTTACACTGACTGATTTTGGTCTTTCAATTATCTGAGCTGGTTCTGTGACACAAATTAAATTTTATATTAATTTTTAAATTAAATGGAATTATTAAGCTTTATTTAATAATATTGATACTAAAACCACCTACTACTGACCTTGAGCTATTAAGGAAGCAAAGCATTTGTCTGCTCCTGATTCATTAGAAGCCTGACAAGTATATCTTCCAGGATGACTAGCATCAACTGTTCTTATATAAAGAGTAGCAACATTGTTTTCATAGGTAATTTGTGTGTTGTCATCTTCTTCTATCATTTTATCTCCTTTAATCCAAGTTACTGTTATAGGATCAGAACCTGCAATTGCACATTGGAATACTGCAGGGCTTCCAAGAATTGTGGTACAATTTTCTATCCTCTGGACAAAAGTTGGAGGCTCTAAATAAGACAAAGGTATCAAAATTAAACTTCACTTTGCCTTTTCATGAATGGAATGCTGAAAATAATTCCTTTGCTACAACTAACCTTTTAAATGGACAGAGGCACTGCAATAGCAGCCTCCAGCCTCATTTGATATATTACATTGGTACTCGCCCGCATCTGAGAAATCACACTTAAAAATGTGGAGTTCAAACACTGATTCTTTTTGAACCAGTGAATACTTTTTCCCACTACGAATCTCCTTCTTGTTCTTTGAAAAAGTTGCATCAAAAGGTGGTGTGCCCGTTACTTCACAGAAGAGCTTCACATCAGAACCTTTTACAACTTCAATTGGCTCAAATACAGTTTTAAAAGTAGGGGCCTCTATAATTAGAAAATAAATGTAGAGTAAAGTATTTAATGTCATATCAATGATTTAAAAAATATGACGGTATGCTGAATGGGTCAAAAAAAACTAACCTTTCACTTTAACATCAATACTGCAGCTCTCACTACCTGCCTCATTGGTAGCCTCACAAACATATATTCCAGAATCCTCAACAGTAGAATTGATAATATCAAGTGTTGATATTCCATCTACAAAAGAAATTTCGTATTTGCTGCTTGTTGTAATATCATTTCCATCCAAGTACCAGGTGACCTTAATTTCAGGTGTGCCAGCTATTTGGCATTGAAATGTTGTTGACTCTCCTTTTCTTAGCATGGAAAATGGACCTGGCTTCTTAACAAACCGCGGGGGCTCTATAGACAAAAATTCCAGATGTTGAAATACATTTATGCCTGCATCTTAAAAGTGACAATAGAGGCATATAAAAGTAAAGGAGCCAAACCTTTAACAAAGAGAGCTGCTTTACAAGTTGCCGTGCCAACATCATTGCTAACTTGAACAGTATAACTTCCAGAGTCGGCAACTTTGGCTGATAGCAGTTCAAGGATGCTTGAGGACTCATCCTTCCAAACTGAACGATTTGCTCCTGAAAGAAGTTCTTTGCTTTCCTTAAACCATTTTATTACCATGGGAGTTGTGCCACTCATAACAGCTTTAAACTGATGTCTAGAGCCAGGAAGAATGTCTTGTGACATAGGCTTCTCAAGAAAATATGGCGGTTCTAAAATAGGCAAACAAAAAAGCTTAACTTAATAAACCTGGAAGCAAGATCTGTTGCTGTTTTTATTTTTCTAAAATAGTAAAAATGCAAACCTTTAACGGTTAAATATCCACTGCATTGGTTCTTTCCTGCTTTGTTGGTGGCAGCACATGTATAGTTTCCACTGTCTGAACCTTCTAATTCATTTATTTCCATGAAAGCTATGTTGTCATGGAAAGAATATTTGTGCTTCCCACTTGGTAAAATCTCCTTGTCATCCTTTAACCATTTAATAGTTATAGGATGGGAGCCAGAAACTATGCATTCGAGATTGACAACAGACCCTTTGATGCTGTCCATTTTCTTCAGTTTCTTAGTAAATGATGGAGGTATTATCAGATCTAAATAATATAGGAAGGAAACACTGTGTTAACTGGGAGTGAAATATCTACATGGCTTAAAATAAGGGGCAAAATCTTGCCACAAAAAGAGTATTCAACTATACCAACCTAAAACATTGACAGATGCCGTGCAGGCACTCTTGCCAACATCATTTTGGACCTCAAATGTATAATCTCCACTATCATTCTTGTCTGTTGAAGTAATTTTAAGAACTGAAACATTTTCAGTAAAACTGATCTTAAATTTCGGGCCAAATTTGAGCTCATTTCCATCTTTGAACCATTTGGCTGTGATTTCCTTTGTTCCTGAAAATTTACATTGCAAGGTCGCTGGATCACCTTCAGTGACGTCTACAGAGACAGCCTTGTCAATGATTGTAGCAGGTTCTGTTATGAGTGGGGAACAATGAAATTTATTAGCGTATGTAAACTAGTCTAGAATTACTAGTGTTCAAAACTAAAGGGACCAACCTTTTACTGCTAACATGGCAGAGCACCTCTGAACACCTGCATCATTCTTAGCTTCACAAGTATACTTGCCGCCAAGATTGCTTTTAACAGATGTTATGTGTAAGGTGGATACATTATTTTTAAATATTGCCTTTATGTTTTCATCTTCCATGACTTCATCATTGTCTTTCCACCACGATATGGTGATGGGCTGGGAGCCTTTAACAGAACACTGAAAGGCAACCATTCCTCCAATAAGAGAGCTAATGTTTTCAATTTTTCTTGTAAATGTTGGAGGCTCTGAAGACAAAAAAAGTATAGTTGTGAACAATATACCTACAACTAAACTATAGTTTTGAAAACCTTGTCGATATTTCAGGTCTACTAACCTTTCAAGTTCACAAGCGAACTACATACACAGCTTCCTACATCATTAAATACCCTGCATTGGTATTCTCCAATGTCTGTGGAGTCAAATCTTAGAATGTTGAGACTTAGTAAAGTATCCTGGAAAAAGGTCCTGTACTTTCTACCACTGCGAATGGGTTTGTTGTCCTTGAACCAAGAAACATCAAATGGTGCTGAACCTACAATTTCCCCTTCCAAAGTTACGTCTGAATCTCTCATTACTTCTGTATTTTGGAAGTCTTTGACAAATGATGGGGGTTCTGTTGTATGAACAAAAAAATGTCCTTTTGATTAATATGATGCTATTAAAGAATTAAGAATGTTTTATAAGATATAAGAGTAAAGAATGACACACCTTTAACTATGACGGCACAGCTACATATATCTGTACCAGCTTCATTTTTAGCTTGACACACATATTCACCAATATCCTCAAGATTTAGACTAAAGATTTTAAGAATTGCGATAGAGTTTGAGAAAGTCATACTGCAAGAATCACTCTCCTTAATCACTTTATCATTTTTAAGCCATGTAATTTCAATAGGAAGAGTTCCAGATACTTTACACTCCAGTTGGATAGAATCATCCTTTTTGAAGAGTTGGGATGGCTCTAGCTTCTGAATAAAGGTTGCTGGTTCTGTAGGATTTAAATAACAATGATTAAGATAAAACCTATGGCGCATTGAGTAAAAGAGAGAAAAAAAGAATTGCTGTAAAGAGTAAGTTAAGAGAATGCAAACCTTTAACAAACACGTTTGCACTGCATTCCACAGCGCCAGCTATATTGCTGACTTTGCAGACATAATTTCCTGATTCTGAACTTTTAACTGCATAAAGTTCCAAAGAGCTGGCAGTGTTTTCTTTAGCAATGTAGCAGGAACCTCCAGTTTTCATTTCTTCCACACCCTTAAACCATTTGATAGTTAAAGGGGGCGTTCCGGTGAAAGTGGTTTTCAAACAAACAGTAGATCCTGGAAGGGCATCTTGTGGCTCTGGTTTTGTTATAAAGCATGGTGGTTCTAGATGCATTAAGAAAAGACATTTAACCAACCCATATATAAGAATTATAACATTGAATGATAATAAAGGAAGAAGAAGAAAATAAATGAACAACCAAACCTTTCACAACTAGTGTTCCTTTGGTATCTTTCACTCCTGCAGAGTTTGTTGCTCTACAAGTATAAATTCCAGCATCATTCATGTCTAGTCGACTTATCTCCAAAGAGGCAGTACCTTCCACAAATGAGATCTTATGCTTATCAGGAGACATTTCTTCATCATTTTTAAACCAAGCAACTTTCATGGGCAAAGATCCAGAGACCTTGCATTCCAATCGGCAGAACATGTTTACTACACTGTCAACATCTCGTAGAGGTTTGCTAAAAGATGGGGCAATGGTTCGATCTGTTTACAACAGAAATAAATATGTTCATTTCAAAATTAAGTTGATTAATGAAGATCTTCACTCTAGGTCTTTTGTCATTATAATGTATACTGACCTAGTACTGTAAAGGTGGTCTTGCAGCTGCTACTACCCACATCATTGGACACCTCAAATAAATATTCACCGCTATCCTGAATCTCAGCAGAGTAGAACTTCAAAGAAGCAACATTATTTTTAAAGCTGATCCTATACTTTTTACCAGAAGCCATTTCTTTCCCATCTCTCAGCCATTTTACTTTAAGCTCTGGTGTGCCTGACACAGTGCACTCCAAAGTGGCTGGGTCTCCTGCAGTCACTTGGATAAGTTCAGCTTTTTCTACTATTTTAGCAGGTTCTAAAATAAAGTTAGATAAAGTTTGTTAGGTAAGGACCTCGACTCACGATTCATCGATAGTTAGAATTTAAGAAGATAACAACTAACTGACCTTTTACCACCAACTCTCCAAAACAAGTTTGGCTTCCTGCATCATTTTCAGCAACACAAGTGTACTTTCCAGCACTATTAATTTGCACATTGCTAATATGAAGAGTTGCATTACTATTATCAAATGTCATTTTCACTTTGTCATCTTCCCGGACAACATCTCTTCCTTTCATCCAGGTTACTGTGATGACCTCAGACCCTCTTACAACAGCTTGCAAGGAAATATTGTTGCCAACTATAGCAGTGACATTTTCAATCTTCTTCACAAACGATGGTGGTTCTGATTTAAAGAAGAGGAGTATGTTGAAATCTTTATTCTTCCTTTACACGCACATAAAGATGTCAGGAAAATATCTACTTTCAGTTATATTATGATATACAGAAGTTGTCTTCATGCTTATGCTGTATTTATCTTTCCACTAGAAAGGTTACCTTTCCTATAAAGTTAATATAGGTATGTGTGATACTATGTGTTAACTCCACTAGTAACTATATGAAAGTGCAAACTAAAGTCATCACCTGAGAAGACAGAGCAGTCAGCTCTCTTTAATGAATATGTATGTCAGTATATGGTTTTAGTGTAAAACTGAATTTGAGTTTTACCTAGTTCCCACTTATTTCTTCTGGATTTAGTAATTATTTTTAAGAAAAAAAGATTTTTGCTTGTGTTGCTTTTCTTGCAGGTTAGGAATATTGTATGGTTTGCTTTGGCATTAAAGAGTTGTATAGACATTAGAAAAGAGAAGAAAGCAGTTATAAGTAAGATACTAACCTTTAAGTTTGTATGTTGCACTGCATGTGCATTTGCCGACTTCATTGGCTACAACACACTCATATACACCAATATCTGCGCTATTGAAAGAGGAGATTTCCAGACAAGCAAGAGACTTTTGGTATGTCAGCCTGTACTTTTTACTACTTCGTATTTGCTTCTTATCTTTGTACCAGCTAATTTCAAAAGGCCCAGTACCAGACACTTCACACTGAAGAGAAGTATTTGATCCTTTTACTATCTCTGCTGGTTCAAGCTCTTTGACAAAAGAAGGGGGTTCTAGAAAAGTATTACATTAGCAGAAAAGAGTTACCATGACATAGGTATAAGAGTATGCATAATACTAACCCAGCATTAAGAAAGAACAAACCTTTAACAATAATTTCTGAAGTGCAACTTTCACATCCAGCATCATTAAGTGCTTCACAAGTGTAGCTGCCGCTGTCTTCTACCTTCATGCTGGCAATATCTAGCACTGCATTGGAGTCATCAAAAGACATTGTATACATATCATTTTGGATGATAGCTGTATTGTTCTTGAACCAAGTCACGTGGATTTCAGGCGACCCTTTGATTTTGCATTGAAGATGTGCAGATTCACCCTGCCTTAGCAAATAAGATGGTTCCACCTTTTTCACAAAAGTTGGTGGTTCTATAAATGAGTTTCAGAAAGAAAAGATGTTGAAATAAGAAGATTTTGTTGCAAATAAAAAGAGGCCAAGAAAGAAGAGTTGGAGTTTGCCGCATTTAGCCATTTGTGCATTATCTTTGTTCAGCCACACGTCATTCACACTTTTTGGTTCTTGTCAAAAAAAGCACATACTTTCACACTCACATTAACAGACATTAAAGCTGTGATGCCAACGAAAGACAGGAAAAAGGAAATATAACAATCCAGCTACTGAACGACCTACTCTGGAAGATATTTAATAATTAAATGCTTTATACATTAACTCCTAAGGAAAATATTCACCTAACCTCTTATTCTGAGATGTGTGTTGTGTTTTTCTGTGAAGTGTACTGTGTTTCTTACCTCTTATAGTTACCACTGCAGAAGTTGAGCTGCTTCCTGCATCATTGGTGGCAGTGCACACATAATTTCCAGAGTCCTTTATCTTAGCCACAGCCATTTCAAGAGAAGCTACTTTGTCTTCAAAATATATTTTATAATCCTTCCCAGGAAGAAGCTTGTGCCCATCTTTTGTCCAGGCTGCTGTCACTTTTCTGTCTTCATCTACTTGGCACTCAAGGCGAATAGATTTATTCACGGCAGAACGTAAAGGTTCAAGCTCTTTGATGAAATGCGGCTTGTCGATGACAATTAATTCAGCTTGGCAGGTATCTGTTCCAAACTTGTTTGAAGCTTTGCAAGAGTATGTACCTTTATCAGCAGTGGTAAGATTTAAGAACTCTAGAACATGTTTGTTGTTTATAGCTGAGATTTGACAGTTCTCTGAAATAGAGATGGGCAAGCCATCTTTTTGCCATATGGTGTCAATGACTGGTGTACCTGACACTGTAGCTTGGAATTTAGCTTTCTTACTCACAAAAGAAGTAATAGACTCGGGTCTGGTAATAAAAGAAGGAGGAAAGGCTTCTGCAAAAAAAGAACAAAGGGTTCAGTAAACTGAAAGTATTTTTAAGACATAACAAATCTGTATATTTGTACTAAAAGAAGAAATTCCTTATCTGCTTTGAAGACCCAGGAAATGTTGACAGATAGGAATGCTCAACAAAAAAAAGCTAACCAAAGAATTGATCTATGTGAATTCCCTATTCATAACTCCTATTTTACCTTTCAACTTTTTTTAACTTTACACTGTATCCCAAAAAGAAAAAAATCACAGATTAAGGTAGATCTCTATATCATGGAATCCCATCGTCCCTTCTCCGATAATTACTATTCTTCAAACATTTTTAGTAACTTCGCTTTGCTGCAACAAATGGCTTTTCCTCAAAGATTTATTGCGTCAATGACTTTGAAATGAAAGTTTTCCCATTAACTAAAATAATAGTAGTAACACTATAAAGACTACAAAGACCCGAAGAAGAAAGAATGTTTGTTTGAAAACACATATGCAATTGAGCATGATGTGTTTTCTCAAGTTATGTTGGATCTCATGATATTACCAATGCTTTAAGATTTTGTGACAAGACATTGGTGTGATATTATCATAGGTCTCTTGACCAACTAGTTCAAATACTTCCCGGAAAAAAGTAAGGAAGTAATTTATGAACGATGTGTTGTTGTCATTTACTCACCAGTCACAGTCAATGTTGCAGTGGAGGTTACACTACCAAACTGGTTTGAAGCTTTGCAGCTGTATTCGCCACAGTCGATGACTTGAGGTCTTAAAACTTCCAGAGTAGAAACGTAGTTAGAGGTCTTCACGGAATATTTGTCACTCTCGTATATTTCACGACCAGACTTGAACCACTGGAATCTGATATTGGGTGCAGGCTCTGTTTCACAGGTAAAAAACGCAGAGTGCCCGACTGCAGCTTCCAGGGACTCGATCCTTCTTTTCAGCACAGGAGCTGTGGAAAATAGAGATGATAAGACAAAATAAGTCATTACGTAAAAAATCTTTTAAAAATCAGAAATAAAATGACTGGAAAGTGAACAATCAATCCAGGGAAAGTGAAGGGAAAGGTGCTCTGTGAATGAAAGGAAATGGTTAGAGGTGTTCTCCATATTACATGAATGTGGCTCTACTTCAAACTCATGTGAACATGCACAAAAATGTGGCTTATTATGTCACAAGAAAAAATAGCTGAAAATAAAAGTCATTAGAGTATTGTACCAGAAAGTCAACATGAAAGTCTAAGGGAATGAAAAATATCAAGAGTGCTTACAGCATGCATTTAAGTTTTCACTTCATAACTGTGATTTGAGATGAAAACATCATAATTAAATCGACGTAGTGCAGTAGTATACAAAGTTACAAAATTGTGAACTATGCAACACACTGTATTGTGGATATGGGGAATGAAGTGGCAAACCAATTAGCTTAGATTTATTTTAGAATAGTCTGTTACTAGGTAAATTACGGTGACTCAGAGTGATCAAATGCTGTTCAGTTCTCAGTAGAACAGTGTAAATATACAATCTAGCTTAGAAAATATATATTTTTTAAAAGGTTGTCAACCTTGGACAACCTCTTTCAATCATTATAAGCTAACAGTAGAAGCCCCCCTTTTTTGACTGCTAACTACTAGCAAAAAGCATGTAGGACTAAAGTGATCTACAGAAATCAGTAAACACTTGTGAGTTTCCTTTATCATAATGAGGGATTTTAGGTGCTCCCATAAGAGAGACAATACCTTTCCCTTCTACTGGCAGAGAGTTATACTTTTTATAAACAGCTTTTGATAATCAGAAAAGAATTGATTACATTATAAACTGAAAAAAATACTTGGAATATTTAATGTTTCGTTAGAAGATTAATAAGGGCAGAGTTAATATAGAAAACATTGAATATCTAAATCATAAAAAGTTTTTGTGGATCACTAAGGCTGAGCTCTTGATTATTAAAAGTCAACATTTCCGATATGGGCCTTTCGCTGTATTCCCCACAATTAAACATAGTCAATTTACCATAGTTCTTACAATTTTATTTTCTTTTAATTAGATTTTTTATAACTTGAATCTAACTATTTAATTTGAAAGGGGATAACTCAGCCTTAAATGAAATAATTTAGTAAATAATTACACAGTGGGAATTAAATATTAATTTATTGGGACAGTTATTAATTTTAAGTAATTACAAGTGGCTATGAACAAGACACAAGTATAAGACGTTAGTTTTTTGAGTAACACATGGTAGCAAAGGTACAGTATAGGCAATAGTCACAAATTGTGATGCTTGTTGCCCTCCTTTGCTATAAAGTATATTTTTAAAGTTAGCAGATAAATGTTATTCAATTATCCCCATAATCCAACCTCTTTTAACTACTGTGAGATTTGCTGATGTCGTTGATTTGCCAGCGTCATTCAAAGCCTCACACGTGTACTCTCCTTGGTGTAAATCCATGTACACTTTGTTGATTACTAATGTATAGATGTCATTATTTTCTGAACAAATGAACTCTATGCCTGAAGATAACAATCTACCCATGAAGTACCAGTTTACGGATTTAGCATTCAATATATTTGTTTTAAAAGTAACCGAGCTACCCTCATCAATAGTAATATCTATTAAACTTTGCTTGATCAACGGAGTATCTTCCTGATATATTTCCCCAGGTTTTTCTAATTTCTTTACTATTTTCACTTGTCCCTGAAATGCCACTGTTGAAGAAATAACCTCATCTGTAGAATAAGCTGCACCCACATCCTTTATTTCGGTGTTAACCAAAACAGCTCTGGAGGTTTCTTTGGGAGGTATATGTTCAAACTCTCCTGCCTCAATCACTACATCAAGTTGTCTAACTTCTATGCTATCTGTGGCAGAACCAAGGTTTTCTCGTTTTTCACACTCCAAACGTTCCTTTTCTTCACATATTATAGCTCGTAAAGCAGCATTTAATTCAGACTTAAGGTCAGCCCTTTGAGGATAAACATTAGGAAGTGACAAAGTAATTTCTTCAGTGAGAAAATTGCTTGCTGTGATCATACATGTGCATAGGGTATGATTTGATTCTTTCATTATTTTAATATTTTTAATGCAAATATCTTCCACGTTTTTCAGAAATTCTGCAGAAAAAATGTGTGATTTGCTTTCTAATGCAGAGTGTAAGGCACTTCTAACATGGCCTTTAATTCCAAGATTAAAACTTTTTGGAACTTCAGAGATAAGCAGCTCTTCTTTAATAAAAGTTTCCAGATCAGATACTTCAGATGCACCCATAGGTTGATTTGTTTGAATCTTCACATTTAAATTTTCTGTATCTGATTTTGCTACGATCTTCAAATGCTCCTCCTGTATGGAATGTTTTTCCTCAAGAGCTAAAGGTAAACATATTGACTGTCCTTCCTGTATTCTTGAAGCATAATCTTGCTGAGCTTCATCTAAAACTTTAGCACTTTCTGTTATGATACCGTGATTCTCAACACAATGGACATCTAAGGGAAATGTAAGCTCATTTAGAATTTTACATGTATAAATATCAGTATCTGGCACAGTATTGTTATGACCTTCATCAATGGCCCTACTTTCATCGGTAGTACATACTTGCAGAATAGGTTGGTAATCTTCTTTCTGTAGACTACCTCTTTGCTGTTTTTGTGATATAATTAGCTCTTCTTTTGGAAGTACAATGAAGTCTTCCACAAGATTAGCCAATTTAAGGTGCTCCTGTTCTAGAATATTGCTAGGATTTACACTTTCAGGACTTGCTTGCAGAATTTGTATAGACTCTCCTGAAAGAAGACTTTTATCTTCAACAGTCAAACAGGAATTGTAACTTTTCTCCATTTTGCTTAATGCAGTATGTGGACTCTCATATATAAAGGTAAGCTGTTCTTCTTTGGGTAATGTCAATTCTGTCTGTATAGTTTGGAGATGTAAAAGTGGTAATTGTTCTTTGGAAAAACTCAATTTTATTTCCTCACTAAGAGATTCGACATAACCTGTATCTAAACATAAAATGGGAAGTCTTTCATCAGACAGTGAAGAAAGTAATGGGACTGGGCTTTTGGTGAGGTCAGCTTGGTCTTCAGGTGGAATATCGAAACAGAAGGGTTCTTCACTTCTTAGCTGTGCCTGAGAATCTACAACTTGTACATTGATAGGTTGTTTCTGTTCTACTTGATACTCTACAATGATTTCCTCTTCACCCCCTGAGATTGGTGATGTGTGTTCACACTGCACCTGTTTTCTTTCTTCTGAAATCGAACTGCTTGATATAAATGTTTCTTTTGTATGAATAGCCATGGCACCCTCACTTTCTTTATAAGCAAGTTCTTGTTCCTTCATCATGGTGTTTTGGAAATCGGTTATTGATATTAATAAAGGATCTAATGAGACTGTCTCTGCTCTGATAGGCAGATGGGACAGGTCTATCTCCTTAAGGTGTGCTCTTTCTTGTCTAAGTAGCTCCTCATCAAATTCCACATTGTCAACGTGGAAGATCTGCTTTGTATCACATGACATTGTATGTTTTGCTTCAGCTGTAACTGCGATACACTTTATTTTTTCTTCACTTTTTATATCTGCATACTGTGTTTTGGGGTGCCTATCTTTTAATTCAGATTCCTTATGTGTTGATGTTATTTCTTCACTAACAGATACTTGAAGAGGCTGGATTTGCAAGCCAGCTAACTCTTCGATGACAGGATTTACAATCTCTTTATCATGCTGCTCAATTACATTTTCTGAAACTACCGAAGCAGTTAAAGGGATGAGTTCCTTTTCTTTAGACTTGCGATATACAGCTTGCTGTTCTACAGCTAGTAATTCCTGTACTGTGTCAACCTCTTCTCTTTCTGCAGAGTATTTTCCCTCTATACCAATAGTATACAGCATTGTGTCACATTCCTGTAGTCCAGCCCATGCATCACCAGATAGATTAACAGGATATATTCGAGTTTCAGTGTTCTCCTGAACAGAAGATTTCTTGTAGGACTTTGTAGCTTGTATATGTGGCTCTTTCATAACTGTGCTTAAATCTTTGTCCACTATGAGATCCGCTGTGCAAGATGCATCCCCAAAGTTATTAAATGCTTTACAACTGTAAGAGCCACCATCTTCCAGTTGACATTTGTGAACTTTAAAAAAACCAGTTCCATCTTCACTATGGTTAATGGTATGACGTTTCCCTGGAAAAATCTGTCCATTCCTATTAAACCATTGAACTGTCGGATTTGGATTGCCAATTACTTTATAGTTAAACATAGCATTATTACTTTGGCCACACCTAATAGTCTGTATAGGTTTTACAAAAGAAGGTGTTAACCCTGTATTTTTGCTGTCTGATGACTCGTGCAGCTCAAGTTTTGCATCTATTTGTTTTCTAATCTCTATTCCATGTACTGTGAGATATGAGCTACACATAGTCTCACCAATGTCATTACTAGCAATACATGCATATTCACCCTCATTATCTTTATATACATGAGGAATAATGCAACTGTATTCATTGTCATCATATACAAATTTGTAAGTCTCAGAAGAGTTTACAATGTTTCCATTATGCAGCCACTGAATTTTGGGTTTGGGGAACCCACTAACAATAACTGATAATTTGACTACATCTCCTATTTTAGCCTCCACTGATGACAGCTGCTGTATAAAGACTGGAAAGCTAGCTTCTTTTTTAATTTCTAGTTTGCTTGAATATAATGAGGATTCAGGCATAGATTCAAGAGTTCTAGCATTAGGTTTTAAATGCAGGTTGCTTTTGTAGGTTTCTGTTGTCTCCTCCTCTGTAGATATTACATAAGAATTAGACACGTCTGCACAAAAAAGAAGTTAATAATATTATATTACTTTATATCCTTCATTAAATGATTTATTAAACTCTCATTTCAAATTTGACTATGTTCTTATTTAGTTTAGATTCAATCCAAAATGTGCATGTGTAGTACAGAAATAAGCAGATTTTGAAAAGCGAATCAAATCTTATTTTAGCTAATTATATTCAACAATTGGTATGCAAAACATAATTTTTTGGCCTGTCGGATATGAAACATTTATGACAGTAGTTTTTAACTTTAGAAAATGTTCTCACATGTCATTTAAAGACATAAATAGATAAAGTAGATACTTTCAAAATCTAAAAAGAAGAAACTGTGCCAGAACCCATTCAGCACTACTCAGAGATTTCCATAACTTCGCATTTCTAGCACAATGCAGATTTGGAAAAAAAAACACATTGCTTTTAATAGTGCTGTGACAGTGATTATGAGTTACAGAAATCTTTGAGCATGAGGCCAGTGACACAACACCATATTTTGGATTTTACATTCGTAATACGGACGTATGTCAAGGTCTCACTGTGGATCTCATGGCCCGAACTCCAAACATTATATATTCCTATCATGCTTGAAGTTCAGGTCAGGAGACCCGTGGTAAAGCCAGAACATATATTCATATTATGGATGCATATTTGTGTTCGAAATACAGTGGTGTCTGTCCAGCATTATTGAATTCTGCTGATCCATTAATTGGGCTTTCAGTTAAAAAAATTCATTGAATCTATCTTATGACACTTCAGTGACATGTCAGAACATTTGTTTAAACATCTGCATGAACTGATGATGAACTTTATGAGTTTCTATAAACAGTTGATACCCTTTTAGATGCTGACAATCATAAGAACACAAAATATAGTATTCCAAACCAAAGGTAAATGTTCAAAGGAAAACATTAATAATCATTTCCAAATAATTCAACCTACAAATATGGAACCAAATATTACAATAAAATTTAAAGCCATTCTGATAATCCAACACCACACATATCATTTCCAAATGGTAAGAGATACAAAAAAAATGGAAGTCCTATTTACGTTTTTGTAAAATATAAAGGCACTCTCCAGTTAAGACAACCCATATTCACAGTTATTAACTGGGAAGTGGTCTAAAGTATTAATTTTAGCATTACACAGCACCCAATGAAAAATATGGGTAGTTTGTACATTTAACCCTTTCCAATCCACTGTCTGACGTCTAAAGACATTATGATTTAAGGCTGTACAGCTCCGATGTTGGAAGACACCCATCGGGGTTCTCTTACTGTATATTGCCAGCATCTCTGCTGTCGGAGCCTATCCAACGTGTCACCTCATGCACTACTGGCTTTAGCCAGCAGATAGCGCTCTTGATTCACTGCAGAAAAAGAGTAAGTCCCCTAGGAAAACCAGGATACAAATTGGATTGGAAAGGGTTAAATGAATACTAGAATGCTTCCCTTATCAATAACAGATTATCAGGCTCTTTTCACTCTGGCTAATTGAGTGGAGTTCCAAGCAGGCTCTATTTCCAATTTTGTTTATATGTCCTAACAGGGCATATGAACAGGATTTGTTTAAGACAGACAAATCCTTAAAACCATAAGTCTAGCTTCGTTGAGATTTGCCTTAAGAAAAATTTCTGAAAGTCCTCTAATATGCAGTTTCTCAGCCTGTATTTTTATGCACTGTGAGTGTCAGTATTAGATGTAACTGGGACAGGATACTGAAGGGATAGGCCATGGCTGTAGCATCAGCAACCAATTATAAAGTAGCACAAACTTCCCTGCTATTCTTCAATCAGCTGCCAATGCTAAAGCCTGTCAATATTCTGTCATGTTCAGTGCCTGACAGGTATGAACTATGTGGTATTAAGCTTTTAAGCTCCAACCCCTGCACCCACCCTTCAGGTCTCAAGCACCACGCAATCTGTCCCAGTTACATTCTAGGATGGCTTTGAGTTTCTGACAGGCAAAATAGATGATGACTATTTTCATTCTATGGGCATGTTTACCACCTAGATAGAAGAAGTATCTGTAGCTAGCTAAGGCCTCCTGCACGCAGGCGGATATTTGCTGCAGAATCATGAAAAGTTAAGAAACTTTGGGAATACTTTGCATTACTGTTCTTGCAACAAAATCAAGTAACTTTATGTTACTTGTTACATTCACTCGCAATTTTATGTTTTCTTTTTGTCCAGACAGTAGGCATTGTCAAACATTTGATTTTATAATGTAGCTGTAAGTGTGCAACTGTCATCTAGGCTCCAACAATTTACACATCTCTGGTAACACGAGTCCAGCAGAGCTCTGAATATACCTTTCTGTCTGATCAGTAAATAAAACAGTATGTTATTGAAAACTGGGATATGATCAGCAATGCTAATTATTTGCAAAGTGACATAATTTTTTATGTAAATTTAAAGAGGACCTGCACATTGAAATTGACTGCATTCCTTTACAGTCCAGTTGTGTCTTCACTGATTTAGGTGTATTTTTCTATCTTCTAGTTGTCCCCCTTAGCCCACTTTACATCCTTGTTTGTGCACATTCAGTGCTTTTATTTCTGGTGCCAATTCTAATAAACTGTCAGATGGGCAGTTTCCACCACCCAGTGCCAATGGAGCGTCACCTCATTATCAGTGAAGAGGCAACTATAAAGGCATGTGGACAGTTTCAGTTGGGAGAGGAAGTAAGAGGTTTTCTTGAATATATATGAAAATAATTATAAATGTTATTCAAGAGCGGAATTTCCATTAATTTCTAATCTCTTAGAAAAAAACCACAAAAACACACGAGATGTTACACATATTTTTTGATCATTTTATTAAAGGAACAAATTGTATATTGACAGATGCAAACAGCAGCATAAATTGAAAATGCAAATATTTACTCAGGTGTATATTTACGGTATATTTGTGATTTAAAAGCGTTTTCTGAGTTATTTCTTTTAGATAATTTTGGGCCAGCCATGCCCAAAACTATATAAATGAAATATACTCACTGTGGCACTGGACCTTGACTTTGGTGCTTCGGCACCACAACATCTGACATCACCTGGCCAGAAGGCCTGTGGATGTCCCGTAAACCTGTCATGTGGGCTTCTAAATAGAAACCCTGAGACAGGTTTATGGGACATCACAGAAAATGTCCCTGTCTGGCTTTCTATTGGCTGCAGTGGTCACGTGGGTAAACAACCCATGTGATCGCTGCAGTCTATGTAAATAGAAGACCAGAGCGGCGGCAGGGGAGCAGCATGGCAGTGGGAGGTGAGTATGTAGGTTTTTCTTTTTTTATAACTTGGGTTTGTCCACTTTAAGGAAAATATATCAATGGATGGGAATTGATTACTCTTTCTTGAAAGCTACATTATCATCATATTATTATTATTACATGGCTTTTTACAATAAATTATATCACAATAGTAGCTTCAAAGAAACCGTACTAATGTAATCTGAGAGCACAAATATGGAGGCATTTTTTTTTTCTGTGAGACTAGTTTTACTTTATGGTAGTGTAGGTGATGTCCTGGCAGCTTGGTACCCTTTAGAACGTCAATGTAAACCACTCAATTAAAGTGCTACAGTATGCTTAAAGGGGAAAATTCACTTTGTGATACTAGTTTACAGTAACAATAAGGGTGCTAGCACACACATCATTTTTCTGTGGCAAAACGCAGGTGGAGAAACACTGATTGCAGCTGGCAATTAAAATAATCTATTCAAACAATATTATGAGTCTAGGTGCTGACAGCAATTAGAGAAGCTACGCCTGCATTTTGAGGCCTCTGTCAGATGGGCATTTTTTCTGCGCATGAATAGGCGCGCAAAAAGATTGCGTCTATTAAAACCAATGCTTTCCTACGAAACTGTTCACATTACGCTTTTTAGAGGTGCAAAATACTCGCACCTGCAAAAGGTAGGACATGCTAGTACAACTCCCATCTGACGGTCCGTGGTGCATGCAAACATAGAACCTGTCCTATGGGAGCTGGACACATGCATCATGCACCTCCGATCGTGTGAACAGGCTACTTCAGATAGCTGGAATTCACCCAGTCACACAATTTTTTCCACACGTGAGGAGTGATCGGAAAAGAACACTTATCTGACCGAGGCCTGAAGTAGAGAAATGCTGCAGTATAATAGCACCCTAACCCAATAATAGGTTTCCAAACTATTCCAGCATGTAAAAAATCAAGAAGATCAATTGGGAAGTTTATTTAACAAGTTTATTAGTACTATAAATTAATAGGATTTTTTTCATTAATATAGACTTCTGCTGTTCATGGCAGTCCAACATATAATATGATTACATAGTACCATTTTTTTTTAATCTAGATATTTAGTCATGAAATATGTGAAATATGTTCTGATCTGAATGCATACAGTAATGTAAACAATGCTTATGTATAAACCATAATGGAAACATCCATTGCCTACAATGCCGCCTGCGTTCAATCCACTTTAAATGATGTACAATAAAAAATAGATAATACATAGGCACTTCTATTTTTATTTCATGACTACACAGCTTAATTATCAAATACAGAGATCCTCATTCAAACAGTATCATACGTTGCACAGCATAAATAAACTCTACACTGACAAACACAAATTCCAAAATAGCCATTCACATAATGATGTTCTAATCATACATTAGATTAAATCATTACAAGTTCATAATTCGTTATGAATATTTACACTGAAAACACTGACATTTTAAATAATCACAGTTCATCATCAAAGCTTACATTAAAGAATACATTTGTCAAAATGGCAGTGATCATTTTTTAACACAATGTGTCATCAAGTTTCATACAGTGCAAAATTATCAGCTTGGAAGAAAAATGATTTTTAGACTGTATATTGTATTTCTATGTTACTAAAAGTGAAGCGATTGTTTCTGTAGTTCCTTCTTTATTTGTAGCCACACATTTATATTGGCCTTCATCACCTGCTTCAATGTTATGTATTGTTAACTGATGACAGCCATTTTGTTCCTCTTCAAGTATATACTTTTCTCCTTGAACTAAACTATCATCTTTATACCAACAAACATCTGGTACCGGGGAACCGAAAACTACACATTTAAAATTAGCTTGGGTTCCTACTGATGCTGTTGTGTCCAAAATTGGTATTAGGACCGTGGGAGGGGATTCCGTAATTTGAAACTCAAAGCAAGAACTTTCAGAGCCTTTAGCATTAAATTGTATAGCCTCCTCTGAAGAAGGTTTATCAAAAACATCAAATTGTATATTTAAACATTTCCCATCATGACCTTCTTCACTTTCACTTTCAGTAACAGCAATCAACTCAACAGCTTTATTCACTTCATTACTATCAGTCTGAAACTCAAACTCCACTTCTATTTCTTCTTCATCATCATTTACAACTTTGTGATCTATTATTTGTACATTTCCCTGAGCCACATATTCTGCACCTACGAAAGGAACATCATGTGATTCCTTTACTTCCTCTTTAGCATCACTGGCATCTATAACAACTAACAAAGCTTTGCATGAAACCTCTCCATAGCTGTTTTCTGCTTTGCAAATGTATGTTCCGGCATCAGACATGCTCACACAACAGATCATAAGACTTTGCTGTTCTTCTTCTTTTATAAAATATCTTGTAGCATCTGGGGTTATACATTCACTTTCCTTGAACCATTTAATGGTTGGTGTTGGCATGCCATCCACAGAACAGTGAAATTCTGCATTTGATCCTGCTGCTATGGTTAGGTCAGAAATGTGCTTACTAAATTGAGGTGGTTTTTCAGTTACTTCAAAGTTTATCTTAACATCATCACTATCTTTTGAGTTATTGACTGTATTTTGATCATCAAAAGCTAAAGGAAGCACATCAAGAGAAATGACCATGCTTTTACTATCTGGGGAAAATTCAGGAATAGTTATGATTTTCACTTGCTTCTCAAAATCTTTAACTTCACTTTCATCCAACTCAACTTCCAAAAGAATTTCCTGAGGAGAAGGTGACCTTGATGTTGTATGCTGCTTCATATCAAACTCCATTACATGCTGATGGGTAACAGGTGGTGGTAAAGCACATGGTTTACCATCAAGAGGTAAAATGTCTACTTGTGTAAAACTTTTGGCTTCTCCAATAGGGTTCACAGCAATGCAACTATATTTTCCACCTTCATTACCTTGTATGTTGAGAATTTCTAGCATATGCATACTTCCTTCTTCTTTTATTTTGATTCTCTCTTCTTCTTGAAGTACCAATAAATTTCTGTACCATTTCACAACTGGTTTAGGACATCCTACAATTTCTACAGTAAAGTTCAACACATTATTTTCAAAAATCTGTTTCTTCCGAAGTGGTTTAATAAATGCTGGAGGTTTCTGAACGGTTTCACGTAACTCCTCCTTGCCCTCTTTCTCTTCTTTTCCAGAATCATTTAAGTCTACTTGTGAAGGGCCTGCAATATCAGAAACTCCCTTAATTTCTCTTTCACCAAAGTCCAGTATTTCTTGGACAGGTGTAAAGTAATGGTCAGGGGAAGCTGCAGGTGTAAGAAATGTTTCACTTAAAGGAGAGTAAAAATGCTCAGCAGAAGAGGGTGGAGTAAAAAATTGTTCAATATCGATTGCTTCATCACTGAGGACACTTCTGGCTTCAATTGACATCTCCGATTCTGGAGAAAAGGGTCGAGCAGACTGATTCTTATAAAATTCATATACTGTATCAAAGGTTACTTCTTCAACCTCTAGTGAAGTTATGTGTCCTTCCGGAAAGTCTTTCCTACTATTTACATTTTCTGATAGTACAGATGGAGATTGTGCACTACTCAAGGAATGTGGTATACTAAATTCGGCAACATCATCAGTATGTTCTGAAACCACATTTTCGGAAGTACTTACACGTTCCTTCAAGTATTCATTCTCTTGAGTATCCATTACATTTTTGTCTTGTATATTTATTTGCTGCTCCCCTTCTTCACATTCAATGCTTTCATTCCTCACAATTGACATTAAATAATCATTACTTATTATATCTTCACCCTCAAAAATGCCAAGGTATGAAATATCTTCAATCTCATTCAAATTTTGTACATCATCCTTTTCAACTAACTCATCCAAATTTAACCGGACTCTGTACTCTTCCAAAGGTTGCTTTACTGATTTTTCAGTTTCTTCACTACTTGCCTTTTCTGTTTTGTTAGCTTGTTCTGAATCAATTGCTTTTGCTTCTAATGGCTTTAGTTCAGAATATATTACTGGAGTTTTAACCGTAGAACGTCGTCTAGGAGGTGGTGTAGGTAATTCTTTCCTAATAATAATATTTATTGACTCATTTGGTAGCAATCTTTGGTCACTGCTAATGGTTTCAACTGCAGAACTTTTTTGTGCAATTGTTTTACCGTCAGTAGCAGATTTTTGCTTTGCAAAAGAATGCCTTCTCTGTGGTACTACTGGTAAGGCTTGTTTCACAACTGCTGTGTCTTTACTCTCTATGCTCTGCTCAACAGTTTTAACTTCCACTGGTTTATCCCCAGTGTCAAAAGAAGACCTATTTTTAATAAAGGAGCGTCGTCTTTTTGGTATAACAGGCAAATCTATTTTCATACCATCATTAACAATATCTTTAGATACTAAATCCACACTTAGTTTTGTAGAACTTTCTTTTATGGCATCAAGCTTAATTTCAACTGTGTCATCACTTTTAAACTGTAAAATTGCAGATACTGACTCCTGGGGAACATTTTCATTTTCTGCAGTGATAACTGAAAGTGGTAAATCTTGTTTTTCAGTTGATTTTAGAGTAGCATCCCTTTCAATGTCTTCCTCTCTAAAATTCTTGACAAAACTGCTTACAGCATCATCCATATCTGTTCTTTCACTAACAGTATCACCCTTGGTTCTGCCATTTGTAATATCTATAATGGCAGAGATAGAAGATTGTGTATTGCTAACTTTTTCATTTAAGTCTATTTGATTATCTTGATTGCTACTTTTCTCATTAATTGTCTCATCAATGCTATGTATGATAATATCATTGGCTTGAATATCACAGGAAATAACTGTTGATATGCTTTCATCTGCTTTAGTACGAACATCGAAAACAACAGTTAGTGCTTCATTATCTAGGATGGCTTTATCCTCCTTCTCTAGTTCTGTAAGGTTTTGGTGCCACGTCACTTGTGGTTCAGAATCATCTGATATGATACATTCAAGAACAGGAGAAGCCTCTTCTTTGCTATTGCTAACTTTTTCCTTTAAGTCTATTTGATTATCTTGATTGCTACTTTTCTCATTAATTGTCTCATCAATGCTATGTATGAGAATATCATTGGCTTGAATATCACAGGAAATTACTGTTGATATGCTTTCATCTGCTTTAGTACGAACATCGAAAACAACAGTTAGTGCTTCATTATCTAGGATGGTTTTATCCTCCTTCGATAGTTCTGTAAGGCTTTGGTGCCATGTCACTTGTGGTTCAGAATCATCTGATATAATACATTCAAGAACAGGAGAAGCCTCTTCTTTGCTATCTATTGGGATTTCATTTTCTTGAATTGCTTCCTTTGCTGCTTTGGAGACATCAAAACCAAATGTAAACTTGTGCTTGACCTTTTGTTTATTATTTGTAGACTTTTGCTGTTCAGGTTCAACCGTCTGGAAACTTTCTTCTAATTCTTCATAATCAGGAACTGGAGTTGGAGCAGTAACTTTAATTTCCACAGGCAATGCTAATGATATGTCTGATTTACGTGGAATATCATAGCCAACCTGTGGGAGTTGAAGGCTGAATTTATTAGCACTATCTGTAACAGACTTTTCTTTAGCATTGGCAAAAAGTGACACAAGTTCCTCATCCTCACCTTCCGTGAAATGTTCAGATATAAGCATCTCACATTTCACAAAAGATTTATCTTCATTTGTATTCTGATTTTCTCTACTTTCAACCTTAAGTTTGCCAAATGTTGTGTCAGTTCCATATTGGTTAAATATTACACATGTTATAGAACCTGCATGCTGAGGAAGAACAGTAGAGAATGTTAACATGGATTTAGTTTCAGTGGTAACTATTACAAAGTCTTCATTCCGAGGTACTGGTTTGTCATTGTTGTACCAAGAAACAGTTGGTTGAGGATACCCATGGAAATGACACGTAAAAGTGCATGAGTCACCTTCAAACACTTCCTGAGAATCAATATCATGAGTAAAAGTAGGTGGACATGGAAGCATCCTGTTATCAGATCTCTCAGAAATCTCAGAATCATCATCAAGATGTTTTCCACTGTCAGACTCAATTTCCTTCAAAGCTGACAATTCTAATTTCAAATCTTCTTTATCCATTTGTTCATCGTAAGGAGTACCATGCAAACCTTCTACAACATTTAATTCAACTGGTAATTCTCTGTCTTCATTATCTGGGAGAAAATTTTCTGTCTTTTCCTGTTTCTTTTCAGAAACAGTTTTGGTTTGAAAACTTTCTTCAGATTTTATAATTGTCACTTTATCTTGTTGATGACTTAGTACAGGCTGCACTTGAATTTGTGATACACTTTGCTCAAAAATTTCTGAACCTGAATATTCTAATTTAGTATATTCATTCACCTCTGTAATTCTAACATCTTTTACCAATGGTTTCAAAGAGAAATCAAGGGCTGGTGTTATTTTAGTGCTTGCTTTTTCTTTCATTTCAGGGTATATTTGAGAAACCGATTCCTCATTGGTGACTTCTTGCTGCAGATTATCTGTAATTGAAGTTGACAAGCCAGATTCACTAGAACACTGTATATCTGACTGGTTAACTTCCGTGAAATTTTGTAAGTTTTGTTCATTACTTTCATCGATTAATTGTCTATCACCATGGGTGTCCTGCCCGATAAGTAATGAATCCATCTCAGAATAATATTCTTCTACTTTTTTATCTATATTGCTAAACATTTCATGAAAAGGTTTTTCTTTTTGTTTGGCTTCAATCCAAATTTGTTCACTTTCATTGTATTCTATATTTTGCATGGCTGATTCAATTAAATTTGATTTAGGTAGTTCCTGCGAAACTTTGCAAGTATCAGATGTTTCAATTTCTAATTGTTCTGTCACTAATTCCAAATTATATTTTTCACCTTGGACATCAGCAATGTTTATAAATTGAGTTGAATCATCATCTTCTGCATATATTCGTACACTTTTGTCTTGATCCTTTTTGTATTGTGTGCTAGCTCTATCAAAGTCTTGCAGCTTTTCTTTACATGTTGGCTCATGTGCTGGCAAGCTCATTAAAGTAGCTTCAGTAGGCTTTTGTAAAATTTGTGATGTAACAGATTCATGTACTTGTACAGATTCTGGTATTATTGCAGCAGTAACTGGTTTATGCATTTGGAGTGACTCTTTAAAATCCAAATCGTTCTCCTTCTCTTGAGTTACAGCAATCATAGCCAGTGGTGTGGCATCTTTTTGTGAAATTTCCAAATGACTTTCAACAATAGAAAGAATATCTCTTTCATTCACTGGTATACCTTTCTCATGAGAAGACTTGTCAATAAGTTCATGAACTTTTTTATGTTCATGAAGACTCAGTTTTTCCTCTTTAATATGTTGTTTAGATGAATATTCTGGTCTATTCTTAGCTGATAGCTCCAAAATTCTAGCTTTAACAGTTTTATACATTTCAGTCGGTTCAGGTGTTTCTAATTTACTCTCTTGTATTAGTTTTTGGAGCTCACCAGTGACAAACATTGATTTACTAGAATCAATTTTGGCCAAATGATTCTGCTTTCCTTGAAAATCATCTAAACTGAAGTGTGCTTTATCATCAACATCATGAAAAGTTAAATTCATTTCTTGCCTAACATTTCTAGATTTGGGGAGGTTACCAAATGCTTCCTTTTTAAAATCTGTTTCATGTTCCAAGCTTGATTTGTACTTTTCGCCATATGTTTTAGATATAATGTGCCCATAGGGTTGAGGCTTCTTTGGCAATTTCATTGCACCAGGTACGAAAGTACCACATTCCATCCTGTGTTCATTGTCTTTTGCTTGATAATTTCTTGGGCCCAGTTCATGAACAAACCTTCTTTTGTAGACAACATCTTTATCACCTCTTTCTATATGTTCTTCTTGCACCATGTCCATATAACTTTGATATGTATTACTAGCTTGAAAAGGTCCAGGTCGGATTTTGGATATGACAGGTTCATTCAGTTGGACTTTTTCTTCAAGTGATTCTGGTTCATTTCCTGTTTCTTCCTTCTGTGTTGGTTCCCGTAATGGCTGATCAGAGAAAGATTCTAATTTAGAAAAGTCCTTTAATTCTTCGTGTACTTGTAAAGGCTGCCAGTTAGTATAATCCCTATGTATTTCATCACTAGTGTTTGCCAAGGTATTGTTTGTTTTCTGTAATGGAAATAATTGAACTTCATTCTGGCTGAATTGCTGTGCTGTTCTACACACATAACTGATTTCTGACCGATCTTGGAGTACTTTAGATTGGATAGGTTCATTAACTTGTATGGGCTCTGGCGATTCCAATGTACTATTATTTTTTTCTGCTGCCTCATTTGTAATGTTATCTAAAATATTATCAGTGCTAAAAAGTAATTCTGCCAGTTTTGATTGATTGAGATCTTCCACAAAGACTTTCTGCTGTTCATGCTCAATGAAAGGTTCATTAGGAGTGCATTTATTGACAGTGCTAATATTCTCATTATGAATCAGACTAGTTTCATCTTCTACACTTTTGAGCACAGACGCATCAAAGATATCAGCTTCCACTATTTGCTGTGGTATGTTACTTAAAATTGGCTCTATTATTTGTGGAATGGAAATGGGAAGCTTCTCCAGTCTAGACACTTTTTTAGAATCTTCTGATACATCTAGTTTATAGCTTTCCTTTTCATTGTGGAAACTTGTGTCACTCTGTAAAGATTCAATGTCCATATCAGAGTACACATCGGAAGAGCAGGCTGAACTTCTGCTTCCTCTGGCACGTTTAAGCTCCCGTAACCTTTGCAACTTTGCTTGTATTTCTTTGTCTAACAATTTATCACTTTCCAATTTGCCCTTTCTTTGCCTTTTGTTCTTGCTTTCACCCGAAATAATTTTTTCAAAGCTTATTGTTTTGACAATACCTTTTCTGGGGTACTGGTTTCTCATTACCTGCATTTCTCGACGTTTATCAAGGGGTGACCCAACACATTTAAGGTCAACTTTTAATTTGATTTCTCTTTTTTTCTGAACTAGTGAATCAATACTTTCATGTGTTTTCTCAGAAAATCTCACAAAATCTAAATATTTTGGATTCTGCTCTTCTTTTAGAGCTACCAACAGTGAGGCAGTACTTTCAGCTGAGCCTTCACTGTTAATAGCATATATACGATAGCTTCCAGAATCTCGCTCTTCTACACTTTTAATTAACAAACTGCAGAAGTGAAGGTGCATATCACTTTCAGTATTAATTACCCTGCGTTTATCTTTCCTAATTGGCTTATTGTTGTGAAACCATGACACTTTTGGAACTGGGCAAGCTACCAATTTACAGCGGAAAACAGCAGGTTCGCCTTCTGACGCTGATCGAAATGTCAGCTTTTGTGTGAACGAAGGCTTTATGAACTCTGACCAAGAACCGATTGAAGATGTCCGACTTGCACATCTATTAGAGGAGACAAGTCCATGATCCAAGTAGTCTTCTGTATCGGAAAAGGCACCTCTTAAGTCTCTTCGCTTTTCATTCTCTTTTACCTCATTGAAGAAAATTTCTATGAAAAAATGAAATCTATATTTTAAGAATAGCTCACCTTCTCAAATATTTGAATTTAAATTAAATATATAATTTTCAACTACAATGTTTATTTATATTTAATTATTTATATATTCATGCTACATAAACTACAAATCCAGAAAAATATTCACTCACCATATTTGTTCGAATAAACGCAACGCCTTGTTCTTTTTTAAAGATTCTGATGCGAAAATCGTTCGCTGTTTGTTCTTTCTTCAAACTGTAGAAATTTCTTCTTCAACAGGCAGATAAATCTCAAAAAGATTTTAAGTAACCTTTTTCTATGTGTGCACAGCTGTCCGAAAGTTTTAGTGGGTTTAAAATGTATCATTAAAATCTTACCTGACTTGCAGACAGCAGAATAAACGCCCTTTCTGATCCTTTTGAATGTGAGCAAAAATCATTTTTGAAAAGAATAAGAAATTGCATCTCTCTTTAATATATCTACATTAAAATGAGAAGGCGTTTATTCGAACTAATACAGCCGCATACTTAGGATGTTAAGCAGGAAGACAGCAAGCAACATTGATAACGTACAGTACTAGATGCCATCTGCAAGCCATGTAAGGTCTTCAAACACGTTGTTTAAAAAAATTAAAAAAAACACAGCACCTTGACAAGGATATTACAAGTCTATTACAGTCGTATAAGTTTTTTAAAAACTTTTTTCATGCGATGACGGAAAGCTGTGACAAAAACCTTGAAAAGGTAAAGTCAACTAAGATCACTGTAAAAATCCAAAAACTTTGAAAGCACCTTCATGCACAATTCAATATCATGGAAAATATTGATAAATGTAGCATAAGTCAATTCATTGATATATAAAGAATTTACATTTTTCAATTAATTCAATAATGCACGTGATAATATTACCTTATCTTGATTGAAGTTTCCATTGGCTTTGTTCTTAGCATTTACACTACTGACTGTTTTAAACACTAAAATGTATAAATATAAAATATTTTCACGTACCTTTCACTTCAAGTTCAATCTGTTGCTCTATTTTTTCCTGTAGAACCTTTTCCAGTGCTATAAAAGAAAAGAATATTAAGTTTTCGGCCTCTTCTTATGTTTGGAGTTGATTTCTTGCAAGATAAGACATTGACTGCGATACATTTTAGACAATGAATGAGCAAATTTTGATCAGAGTAGATTTTAATTCGGATAAAAAGAAAAAAATTTTTAAATGTGAGGTAAATAAGTATATTTTAAAGGTTCAATGTAAAACACTGAAAACAGTAATTTCTTAAAATGTCACCACAATAATGCTAGCTACTAGAGATGAGCGAGCATGCTCGGATAAAGCAGTTACTCGAGGGAGCATCGCTCTTCTTGAGTAACTGTTTACTGGTCCGAGCGTGCTTTGGAGGGGGGAAGTGGCAGGGGGTAGCGGGGGAGAGAGAGATCTCTCTCTCTCTCCCCACCCGCTACCCTCTGCCGTCTGACGCTCACCCCCGCCTTTCCCTATCCCTCGTGCATGCTCGGACCAATAGGCAGTTACTCGAGAAGAGCGATGCCCGCTCAAGTAACTGCTTTATCCGAGCGTGCTCGCTCATCTCTACTAGCTTCTAACCTCAAATATTTAGTGCTAACCTTAGGGGGAAAAAAAGTAAATTAGCTTTATTTTATTACCCACAAAGACTTAACTAAAACAAATTTGAATCTGCGGAATATCAAGACCTTGAAGCATTTGCCCATTCCTGCCTAAGACAGATAACAACCACGCTGACATACAAAAGCACATGCTGTAACAATTTAAAGATGTGAGCAGATGTGATGTGAATTGATTGAGTACTGTAAATATGTGAATAGATATGTGAACATGCCTCTACATGCCTCATATGTATTTGGAAATTATGAATCTATTACTGAATGTATTTTGTAAATCTTTGTTCATTGCATACACTGAGATGCAAGAATTCACATTGGGAAGGAACATGCAGTTGCCAACCTTTCACTCTCAGATGAGTGTTGCATTCAGCTTGTCCTGCAGCATTAACTATTTTGCAGGTGTAGATACCACTCTGCTTTGGGAGAACTTTCAGCAGCTTTAAGCTGCAGAGAGAACCATCATTTCTTAACAGAGCAGTTGCAGACTCATCAACCAGAAGTTTGTTGAAGAGCCATATAACACAAGGTGCAGGAATGCCCTTTATGACGCAAAAGAGGGAGATGTCGGCACCTTCTTTTACAAAAGTTTCAAGGGACATTTTTTCAAGAAACCTCGGCACTACAGCACAAGAGTCTATTATTTCTTCATAAGGAATGACATCCGGGAAGTATTGTTTGCTTCTTTGCTTTTCAGGGCCTTCTGGTCTTTGCGATGGAGTGATAGATAGGCTTGAGGTTTTCATAGTGGTTTCCTGTTTTGCTTCATAAGTACTCTTAATCTGAATTTCTTTGTGAGATTTAAAACTTTTTTTATCTGATTCAGAGCTTATTTGTGCTACTGCCTTGCTGGTGGCTTCTTGTGCTAGGTAAGAATAAATTTTAGAGAATGTTAGTCCAGATGGTTTAGGAAAACAGTGCATAATAGTACTACAGATTAGATCCAACTGGATAATTCTTTAGGTTGTTAGTATTGTGAGTAATCTAAATATTTTATTGATGGTTCTTCTAACTTGGCCGTTATATTTAGTGGAGTAGTAGTTAATATATTAACTGCAAATCCATAGCAATGTAGGAGATTATTCTAAAATAACAACACTTGCTTACGGCTATAGTGCCTATATTACATTATGTCACGTGCTATGTTACATGAATTTCTATATAGTTTATCTAATTTTGAGTGTCTTGTTACATAATTGAGAAAGAGTCAAAGAAAAATTACAATTTTAATTTAATGCAGTAGCAAAAATAAAATGTCTGTAATGTCATAAAACAAAACACAACATTTGTACTATAGTTATATCTCAGACTAGTATGGTATTATTGGATTGTTTAAACATCACCCTAATGGGAGCCATGCAAATATTGGGATACAGCTATGCATGTTAGAATTTTTATTCAATATTTGGTTTTACTTTTAGTTCATTTTAACTAGTTCATTTAACTTGTTCTATAACATTGTTAGTTTTCTAGTGTATTTGTGATTTATCCCTTTCCAATTCACTGTCTGACGTCTAAAGACATTCTGATTGAAGGCTGTACAGCTCTGATGTCGGAAGACGTCCAACAGGGTATTCTTACTGTAGATTACTGGCCGCTCTGTTGTCAGGGGCCTCTCCAGTATGTCACATGCCGCAGTACTGGCTCTAGCCAGCAGATGGCGCCATTGTACAATGGCAGAAAGAGAAAGCCCTCTAGGAAACCCTGAATCCAAGATTGGATTGCAAAGGGTTAATTTAATCTGCTAAAGAACTAAAGAACCATCATTTATTTATTATTTTCAAATATTTAAAAGTGAATCTAGCATCAAAATTAATCAAAATTAATAGCCACCTTCTACAGTTAGTATTGCAGCGCTTGTCTCTTCTCCAAAGTCATTGTGTAAAGTGCAACTGTATGTGCCTTGATCTGTTAGTTGGACATTCTCTATGGTAAGTAACATGACATTTCCGTTTTGGGATCGTTTTACTTTTGCTGTGTCTTCTAATGTTTGGCCTTCATGTTTCCAAGTAACTTCTAGATTGCTATCTTGTACTGCACAGATAAACTGGGCTACTTCTCCACATTTCACAGTCATATCATGAAGTTTAAGCAGTATCTTCGGTGCACGACTGCTAGTGTCTTCAATGACAGCCTTGGTAACCTCTTTTGTACTACTTTGCTTGATGGCTTCTTTATACTGTGCTCCTATTGTCTTCATAGATGATGCAGTTATGGAAGACCTTTCAGAAACACTTTCAAAAACCTGTACATGTTCTTCAGTGGCAAGCCCTTGTACTGATTTAATTTCTTTTAAATACACTTTGGCTTCTGACACTGACTGTGTGCTGACAGATTCTGTAATGCTTTTCGTAGAACTTGTAAAGCTTTGACTAACTACGGATTGCGCTGTGTAATCAAGCGAAAAAAAAAGAAATTATCAACTAAATTGTCCAATATTCCTTATGATTAGAACAAATATGTTGATCAAGAAGACTTAAACATCACTTGAGAATAATGCATGCCAACTGCATGCTCTGTACAAAAATTGACAAAGGATGAAGAACTGGAAATTCATGCTGACATAGAAGGTTGCATCTTCTTTCGTTGTCGCTTTCCAAATGTTTGGTTAAGATTGTTCTTTAATGATCCAAAGTAAGAGTGATACCTGTTTTACTACTGGATTAAAATAACTGCAATTGTTAGATAATTTAGCTATGGTTGGTTCAACTGATAATTTCAAAGTGAAATGACTTTCACGTCAACAAACTTGGTTATGGTGGACCAATGCTTTAGAAATTGTGACAGTCAATGTAAGAAAGTAAGTTGGCGTGGTGTTAGTTATATATCTGCATAATGAGTGAAAGTGTATCCAAGTGGAAGAAGTGAATACTGTAAGAAAGGTGGAAACTATTAGTAAGAGTGCAAATGTCTCAAAAATCCAGTGGGACAGTGGGGCTTTACCTTCAGTCACTCTTAGGGTGGCTGCACAGGAGACTTCACCAGCACTATTTCTTGCTTTGCAAATATATTCACCAGCATTTTCTAGAAAGGCATCCACTATAATAAGTATAGCTGTGTTTGTAGACACATCAAAATGAAAGACTATATTTTTGGATGGTATGACCTTATTTTGGTTGTGAAACCAATAAATCTGTGGTTTCGGAAAGCCAGAAACTCTTGCCACAAAACGTACAGTTTCACCACTGTTTACTGTATAGCTTGAAATAGGCTGGATGAAGATAGGACTTTGAGCAACCAACTCTCTCTTAAATGACTCAGAAGAAGCAATTTGCCCTTGGGGAGGTGATTCAAGTTCTGCAACAAGTATTTGCCCTGAAAAGAAGCATGTCAAGTTTTATTTGAAACACTTTGTTTGTAAAAATATAAATTGCCCCATTTAAGTGTGCAGGCCTAGAAAAACAGCCCATACACCAAAATCAAATGTATTCTCGTCATGTAATATTAAAAAAACACCATTGTAAGGGTGCTAATCTATTGGCACTGCCACTGATATCAGAACATAGTGGGCACTAGAGATGAGCGAGCATACTAGCTAAGGCAAACTACTTGAGCGAGTAGTGTAGTGCCTTATGCGAGTACCTGCTCGTTCGTCTCAAAAGATTCGGGTGCCGGCGGGGGGCGGGGAGCGGTGGGGGAGAGTGGGGAGTAACGGGGGGTGAACTCTCTCTCTCACTCTCTACCCCCCGCTCCCCCACTGCTCACTCCCGCCACTCACCGCTCTCCCCCGCCGGCACCAATCTTTTGAGACGAGCGGGCAGGTACTCGCTCATCTCTAGAGGGCACACATCATAGTGCTAAGTGTCAGGCTGACAAAGACTGGTAGATTGACCAATTTTAGCAAGTCAAACCTTCTTGCAAATGCCAGTTTAGCCAATGTGGTCTGGATTTTCAATTGATATTTATAAGATGAAAGTACCGAGGTGGAATTCACCACCATGATTTCACTGGTGTTTTCACTACTGTGATAGCATAGCACGCCTATACTATTTGCATATGGTGCCAGCCATTCAATGTGAATTGCTATCCAAGTGGTGTGATCTTTTTAAAAATGGCGTATTGTGTTTTGTTTCTGTCATGTTTTCAGTGTTTTCGTGTTTTATTGTACAGTGTGAGTAAAATGTTTGGATGCTTTGTGACACAGAAAGACTGCACCTTTAGAGTATACAATGATCAACAAGATGAAAATAAAAAACAGACAAAAAAGCATAGAAAAGAAACAAAAAGATGATAATGAGACACATGAGATAGGACAGTTACACCGCTGTTCCATATTCGTTGTGAGAATATGTATGTATCAGTAACATCTAAAATAACTGCGTTAGTGAATTTAATTGACAATGATGACAAAAGCTATGTTAGCTACTGTTAAATGGTTGATCCACATATAGTACAGTACAGAGACTGTATACAACATACCTTCAAGCCTGAGATTTGCAGTGCATGAGACTTGTCCAAGAGCATTGCTAGCGGCGCAGGTATAGACGCCTTCATCTTCAGTGTAGGCTTCTGCTATTTCAAGTTGAAAGGTATCTTCAAATTGCGTCATTTTAAAGAAGCGTGATGGCTTGATTTCCTTGTCTTTGCTGTACCAGGAAACTTTCAGATCTGTATAAACATAATTGTAATGTATATTTTACTAAATTACTATTATTTGGTATGAAAACACATATTTTTAAAGGGATTATAACACTCAAAAAAGAGTAACATGTTCCATTTTTCAATTCTGTTTTTACTTTGTAGAATTTTTCTGTTCTGCTGTCTATACATGACTATGCGGGCTGCCGTCTTGCCTGAGCTGCATTTAACAGCATTTAGACATGTGCTTTACATAAGTTTCATATCCCATTCTCACAATAGACAAGAAGGGACTAGAGATGAGCGAGCATACTCGCTAAGGACAATTACTCGATCGAGCATTGTCCTTAGCGAGTACCTGCCCGCTTGGAAGAAAAGGTTCGGCTGCCGGTGCGGGTGAGAGGTGAGTTGCGGCAGTGAGCAGAGGGGGTGCGGGGGGGAGAGAGAGATCTCCCCTTCACTCCTCCCCTCTCTCCCCCGCCACTCCCCGCCCGCTGCTGGCAGCCGAACTTTTTCTATCGAGCGGGCAGGTACTCGCTAAGGGCAATGCTCGATCGAGTAATTGCCCTTAGCGAGTATGCTCGCTCATCTCTAGAAGGGACCCATTGACTTGTATGGGAGACTGTTCTAGGTGTGCTCTGTGACTGGTACAAAAATCATTTTACAGGGAGGGGAGTAGATAATCACAGCTGATGATATTGTGAATGGTGGATCCTGTGTTATCCATATGTATGTATTTAAATTTCATTGTAATTCTGCCTGTGATTTTGTGAAATGAGTGCTGCAAAGTTTTTTCTACAGATCAGGAAGTGTCAACCTATCATTAGGCTCTGTCTTCTGTGGGGAAAAATGCAGAATTTCATTTTTTTTTAATCCAGATTGTGACCGAAAAGAATAAAAAAAAAAAAAAAAATCACAAAAAATTCTTTAAAAATATCTTTAACACACAAATATAAGAGGTCATTTTCTGATGACACATTCCCTATAAGATATCACATATATTTTACACTTAATATTAGCTCCATCCTATGGTTTTCAAATTTTGGCAAATAAAGTAATTATTTATTTAATTTAAAAGGTATGCAATTTTCCAGTATACTTTCTTTATGAAGTCCTCAGTTTTCAAGATATGCATCCTATCATTCAATAGAAACCCTTGTTATTTCCTTGCGGTAGATAAAAAAAACTTGCTACTAGACACAGCTCTGGTAACTTTACTGTAACTCTAACAAACCATGCATCTATGTGATCAACACATGGCCAAAACAGATATGTATCCACTGGAGGAAAACAATGAAGGTTCCGATTGAATGACAGCAAGCAGGAATATTAAAAACTATGGCGAAGTGATACTGAAAGCCTATTTGAATATTGAATGATTTCATTATACAGATAACATGTATTTACTGAAACAGGAATACCCCTTTATATTTTTTTCCAACTTTATTAATGCACAGCTTGACGTTGAACTAACCTGAGCCAGAGACACGACATTGGAATATTGCTGACTGTCCTTCTGCTGTGATGGCATCACGGAGAGGTATGATAATTTCAGGGGGGTAGAGAGGAGCCTCCGAATCTGGTGACACTACTTCTAAAATAAATTTAAAAAAATGATCGTATTATTATCCATATTCATATCTATATCTAATCTTACTACAACAGTTTTAGAAATTATGATATAAATTTAGGCTTTCCCTCTAAAATATAGATGGAAAAAAGACAAATCTGATGGATCTTGCTATAAAAATACTTATAAATTTAAAAGTACCACTAATAATTACCTTCAACGGTTAGTGTTGCAGATGTGCTGGCCATTCCAGAGTCATTACTTGCTTCACATGTGTACAGTGCTGCATCTTCAGGGAAGGCCTCAATGAGCAATAGAGTGTACTCCTGCCCATCATGTAGGAACTTGCTCTTGAAACCTGGAGAAAGTTTTGTTGAATCTTTAAACCAAGCTACAGTAGGCTGTGGCTTGCCAGACACTACGGTACAAAAACGTGCTGGTTTTCCAGATTCCACATGCACCGGCTCAAGAAGCTGTATTACTACGGGAGGTTCTGGAGCTGTTGAAAAATCAACACCAATGTTTAGTTACATGAGAAGCAACAGGTGCCATTCTTAAGTCTTAATCTTAAGGTGAATATGTAGCAATCGTGTGCTCTTACATATTGTACAAGGTTGAGCACACAAAAGAGTACAGTGCATTAAGAAAATATCAGGGGTCTACAATTTTGATATTCCATCACCTACCATTGACATAAAGAGTGATAGAGCTCCTGTTTTTGCCAGCCAAAAAAGTGTATTCTCCACCATCACTCATCCTGGTTTCTGTGATAGACATGCGATGTACACGTCTTTCCACAATGTATTCATATCTCTCTTCAACATGGAAATTGATTTCAATGCCATCTTTTAGCCATCGAGCATCAACATCATCCTCATTGACTTCAAATTCGACCACGGCTCTTTGTCTCTCAACAGCCTACAAAAAAATAACATTAATGATTTAATGAGTTAAGTATTTTAATAATAAGATTTCAATTCGAAACTTCTGTTCCCGTTGAAAATTTAGTTCAATCTGCGGACATCATGTTGTTTGAGCAGCAGGAGATGAGCAGATTGATATATAAGAGCGGAGCAGATTGATATATAAGAGCGGAGCAGATTTTGTATAAATTATTTATTTACACTTCCGCTTATTTTGGGCTTATCCAGTGGACGGTCCTACTTAGTGATTGACAGTCTTCCCTTTATGAGTGTTTATACAGAGGTAACAGTCAATCACCAAGTTAGACCAGCCACAGGACTAATAAGCCCTGAATGCACATAAATTACCAGTTAAATTGAATTGTCTCTACCAAATTTATGTATCAATCTGCTCACCAACTCCTGGTCTATAACATGATTCCTGCAAAATGAACTGCATTTTCAATGCAACAGGCTCCTTTTAAGCTAATCTGTGGCTCATTTACTAACTATTTTCATAGAAGCTATATTTATTTCATATTAAACCATCTATTTTCTTGACTTTAGATAATACTTTAAAGTTTTGTACAGTTTATCATATCTTTTCCAAGATAAATACCTCAATCTGTTTCCGAGGACATGTGATACGGACATCACGGCCTTCTACATGTAAGTTAGCAGAGGACATATTACCGCCAGCAACTGCAGAATACTGTCCAGCATCTGACATACGAACGGAAGGAATTACAAGACGGTGAACATATCTCTCACTCTGAATTTTGACCCTAAATTGAAAGGAGCACAAAACAAAAAGGATATATTAAATATTGATGACATTATTCAGGCAGACTTTAAAAAATAATGTTCTCAAGGCTCTGTTCACGTTAACATACTTTCTTTAGTTCATAACAGAAGCATGACAGCTATGTTGGATCCATTTCAAACTCTGATGGACCATATTGGCTTATTAGTCAGGTTTTCATCAAGGATGCTGTATTTTGACGGGAATAAACCTACACCGGTTTTCCCATTAAACAATATCAGAATCCCTGATGGAAACTTAAAGGCACAGAGCTTTATATTTTTAATACCGTATATACCGGCGTATAAGGCGACGGGGCGTATAAGACGACCCCCCAACTGTCACCTTATACGCCGGTATACAGTGGAGAAAAAAAAAAAAAATCATTACTCACCTCCCCCGGCGTTCTGTCGCGCTCCGGCAGGATGTCGCTCGCTTCTCGTCCCCGGCGCAGCATTGCTTTCTGAATGCGGGGCTTGAAATCCCCGCTTCCAGAAAGCTAATACACACGCCGGCAGCCATGACATCATTGAATGGCTGTGATTGGCTGAAGCCACGTGTGGTTTAGCCAATCACACTATTCAATGACATCATTGAATGGGTGTGATTGCTAACACGTGCGCCTTCAGCCAATCACAGCCATTCAATGCTGTCATGGCTGCCGGCGTGTGTACTAGCTTTCTGGAAGCGGGGATTTCAAGCCCCGCATTCAGAAAGCAATGCTGCGCCGGGGACGAGGAGCGAGCGACATCCTGCCGGAGCGCGACAGACCGCCGGGGGAGGTGAGTAATGAAATTTATTTTTTTTACACTTTTTTTTTTTTGTATTACCGGCGCATAAGACGACCCCCGACTGCAGAGCAGATTTTTCGGTGTTCAAAATTCGTCTTATACGCCGGTATATACGGTATGTAGTCTTTTTAATATGAACAAAGCCTTCTATTATTATTTTGGGAAGAACAGAAGGAAAGTTACCTGTCAGTGATTTGGACTTCTTGACCATCCTTCATCCACTGAACAGTCAAATCAGGCTCTGAGATTTCACATTCAAATGTTGCTCTTTTCTTTTCAAGTACTTTTATTTCTTTGATAGGTTTCCTGAATTCTATGTGACGAGCTGAAAGAAAGCAACACAGTAAATTAACATTCGCAAATCTTACATATAAATCTATCTAGTGTTGAAATTGTATGCCAGAGTGAGGACAGAGGTAAAACGTACCAATGTCCTTTTCTCGGACCTATTTCCACTTATTCTTATACAAATGCAAGGCAAATGCAACAGAAAAAAACATTTTCTATATGAGCAATGATAAACCTACCTTCAACATACAATGTAGCTTTAGACACTGCATTTCCAGCAACAAAGCTGTATTCTGCAGCATCACCAAAGTGGACATTTCGGATTGTAAGCGAATGGGTCTGTTGTTTTGCTTTTATCTGACTACGGTCTGTAGACTTGATTTCAATGCCATTCTTCAGCCATTTAAAAGTGATGCCTTCATGATTTACAGTAACTTCAAAAGTTATGGTGTCTTTCTCTTCAGCGTTGATATCTTTTAACATGGAAGTAATCAATATAGCTGAAAAAGATAAAGAATCATTCGCAATTAGGATTTGAATTTTTTTTAAAATTATGATCTACCTACGGATTAACAAAATTCTGGTAAACCTTCCTATTCTAGTATATTACAACACAAGTTCTAAACTATTACAATATCTGGGTCATTGGATTCCACATTACAAAAACATTATATATAATAATACTCATTTAACCCGTTCCAATCCAATTTGTATCCTGGTTTTCCTAGGGGGCTTACTCTTTTTCTGCCATTATACAACGGCGCTATATGCTGGCTAAAGCCAGTACTGCATGAGGTGACACATTGGATAGGCTCCGACAGCAGAGAGGCTGGCAATATACAGTAAGAGAACCCCGACGGATGTCTTCCAACATCGGAGCTGTACAGTCTTAATTCATGATGCCTTTAGATGTCAGACAGTGGATTGGAAAGGGTTAATTAGGAATTAATAGGTAGAAAGAAAAGGAGTTAATAAAACCTGATGGGTTGCAGACTATCACATACTTAGAATTATCAGCCTGTATTAAAACACAAACACATGGACTGTGCCCTTGATGTGCACACATTGCTGAGAAAATCCACAATAAAATCCATGTGCAGATTTTGATCACAGAATTGCAATTAATGAATTTTGTGGTCAAAATCTGTACAATTTCTGTAACAAATTGAGCATACTGTGAATTTCAAAATCCACAGCTTGACTCTCTTCTGCAATGGATTTTTTCAGCAATGTACATTTTCGTCTTGAAATCCACAGCAAATCCACCTAGTGTGAACCCACCCTTACATGGTCTTGACCGGGGTGGCTGTGTTTTCCAGTAAACTAACAGTCAGCCCATTCTGGGTTATGTCTCCTCATATACTCTTTGTTTAAACCCTGCACATTCTTTGTACTCTGCTTGATGGTCTATTTTATTCTATGTTCCAATATTCCCCTGTGCTCTTATGTCCAATTCTCCTGTGTTTTCTGTTTTCGACCCCATGTCACCTGCTCTGCCTGTTCTGTTTCTGTTCCCAAGTTCTTAGTCCTATGTACCTCTCCTGATGTTTGAGATATTAAAGCCTTCATATGTCTGATTCCAGTGGTATTTCTGCCTTGTCATTTCTACTGGACTCATCCTAGAGAAGACCACAATCTTGCCTGAGGGACCCCAAACTCCATGACAAAAATAAAACTATCTGCTGAAGTATACATACGTTTCACAGTTAAAGTTGCGCTGACTTTGTCATTTCCACAGATAAAGGTGTATTCAGCAGAATCTTCGCTGCTTGTATTCATGATAATCAGTTGGTGTAGTTTTCCCTGAACCACAATCTTAAACTTGTCACTCATTTCAATTTCCACTCCATTCTTCAACCAAATGGACGGCACATTAAAGTGAGACACCTCACATTGGAATGAGGCTGTTTTGGTTTCAGGGACCTCAATGTTTTTCATAGTCTTTGTAATATGTAAACCTAAAGAGTAAAAGAAGACATGTGATTATTACTCAACAAGTTTTCTAAGACAGCACACAATAAAATATCAGTAATAGAGATTACAAAAGAACAATACTACGAATTTCCTTACTTTCCACAAAGAGTTTGGCTTTGCACTCAAGTTGTCCAACGACAGCTGTGTATTCCCCAGCATCAGCAGAAGTCACATTTTGCAAGACAAGCTTATGAACTTTACGTTCTGATACTATTTTATGCTTGTCACTTGGCTTCAGCTCCACATTCTTAAAGAGCCATTTGACTGGAACAGTATCATGAGAAACACTAAGTTCAAATGTTGCTGGTGCATTTTCCAGAGCTGTCACATCCTTGGGTTTTTTAATAATTTTCACAGCTAAAAAAAAGATAATAGTACATTAAATCAGCTGTCAATGTTGCTGTATCTTTGGAGATATGTGTACTTCAGTGTAAATAACTTACTCTCAACATGGAGTCTGGCGTTAGCGCCAACCTTTCCAAGTTTAAAACTGTAAACAGACTCATCAGGAACAATACAGTTCTTAACTCTCAAGGTATGCACTGGTCCATCTACTGTGATTTCATATTTGTCATTGGATTCCAGTTCAACACCATTTTTGATCCACTGGGCACCTTTCACATCAGGGTGAGTAAGTTCCACACTGAAAATAGCATCTTGTGTCTCGGTAACAGTTTGGTTTTTTAGTGTCTTCTTTATCTTGACAGCTAGAAAAAGAATATAAGCAAAATGTTACGAAAGGTACAATCATCACTGAGCATTGTGTTCCATAAAGTTACATTTACAAAGGGCTTGTTCACACTAGCATTTCTGCAATCCGTTGTTCAGCTCCATCCTAGGAGCCAAACAACTGTAAAACCAGAAGTGTCAGCTCCAGCACATGCCAAGCTCTAATGGTGCTGGACAGAATGCATTGGTAATAGAGATGAGCGAGCATAATCGATAAGACAAACTACTCGAGCGAGTAGTGCCTTATTCAAGTACCTGCCCTAAAGATTCGGCTGCCGGCGCGGGTGACAGGTGAGTTGCGGCGGTGAGCAGGGGGGTGCGGGAAGGGGGGGGGAGAGAGGGAGAGAGAGATCCCCCCTTCGTTCCTCCCCGCTCTCCCCCACCGCACAACACCCCCTGCCGGCATCTGAATCTTTAGAGACGAGCAGGCAGGTACTCGAATAAGGCACTACTCGCTCGAGTAGTTTGCCTTATCGAGTATGCTCGCTCATCTCTAATTGGTAATGATTGTTCCATCTGGCTGCTGTTATGTATTTTCCCAGATGGAATAGTGTAGCATGCAGATAGCTATATTATTATGCTGAGCAGCTAACCTTCAACTTTCAGTTTTGCAGATGTTTTGGATGTTGCAACTTGAAAGGTATATTCTCCAATGTCTTCAAGCTTGCTGATGGGAATTATAAGCTGTCTCTTGGGACCAACTGCCTCGCTCTTTATGCTGTCACTGAAGTGAATTGGTTTTCCTTCTCTTAGCCATTCTCCTTTGGAGCTTGGATTAGCTACTTCACACTCCAATATTGCTTTCTGGGATTCAGCAACTGTGAGATCCACAAGTGGCTTGCTTATAGCACCACCTATAGCAATGAAAAGTGAACACAGTAAGAAAACGAGTACTGTTATTTCCCCGAAATATGTTGTAATTTTCCGAAGACTATTTTATGGTTTTTGGATTCGCGAAGTACCTGAAACTGTAATTTTTCCACTAGTTTGCTGTTCCCCTGCAAAGAATGTGTACTGTCCTTCCTCATCCTTCATCATATCAGTAATTGTAAGTTTGTATATCTTGCCCTTGGATTCGATCTTGTACTTTGGACTTGGCTTAAGTTCTTCATTTTTGAAAAGCCATAGTGCATCAATTCCAGCATGGGACAATTCGACCTCTAAGGTTACATTTTGTGTTTCTGTGCAAGTCTTGTCACTCAATCCTTTTATTATTGTGATTTCTATAAAATAAGACAAAAAATTAAATTCTAATATCCTACAATGTAAAATCCACCATGCAGAACGATTTAAACCCCACTAGTAATTACCCAAATATTGTAACCTAGATATAATTGTCTAAATGAGCTGAAAACGCAATAAAAAAACTATTCTAATACTTACTTTCCACTGTAAGGTTGCAAGTTGATTCCACTTTACCAATCAACAGCTGGACATGTCCTGCATCAGAGGCGTAGGCTCTTGAAAATACCAGTCTCTGCTTAGCACCTTTGGCAATTGCTTGAACTCTGTCATCAGGTTTAATTGATTGATCATTGATTGCCCATTTGGCAGATGTCATATCAGGAACTGACACTTTACATTCAAGGACAGCCTTTGTTCCTTCTATAGCATGGACATCTTTAAGAGGTATAACAATCTCAACACCTGTGAAACGTAAATATAATATTTATAACAGGGCTTGCAGATTACAGTTGGTCAATACAAAAACTGTTTGATAGATGTCAACACTCACTATAAACAGACAAATTTCCAGATGTGGAGAGATCTAGATCTGGTACGGTAAAGGTATATTTTCCAACATCATCTGCAGTAGTATCTTCAATAAGTAACATGTGTGACTGTTTGTCAATTACAATATGTATACGATCACTGGGCTGTATCTCTTCTCCATCTTTCAGCCAGATTCCTTGAGCATTTTCTAGAGATACTTTTACTTCCAGCTGAGCAATGTCACCCTCACATACTTTCTGATCTGAAAGACCTTGTATGATTGAAATAGGACGGGCTGTTGAAAAAGAAGAAAATAGAGTAAAATATCTATAAAAAGTGAAGACCTGTGAAAGAAATGATCATAAATACAAAACAATAAAACACTTACGTTTCACTCTCATATGTGCAGTGGTCTTTTTACCAGCGACTACAAAACTGTATTCTCCTTGGTCTTCTTTTGTGACATCTTTAATTGTAAGAATGTGACGTCCTCTGCGAGATGTAGTGACATATTTGCCATTAATTGTTATCTCTGTATCACCACGGTACCATTTACCCTCTATGTCTTCAAGGGAAATAGAGCATTCAAGCTCCCCAGATTGTGTTTCTGGAACCTCAACGTCCTCCAGTTCTTTGGTAAACTCAACAGGCGTTCCTGTAATACAAATGGGTATTTTAGACCATTTTTAAAAAGCGTAATACTGCCAGTCTACAAAATTAATATGAGTACTTTAACAATACGTATAATTCTTTGTAGTTGTGATCACCAGTTACTTTCTATTATGTACATTAATGCTTTTCCTCACCTTCAACGATGAGTTTAGCAGTTGTCTTAACAGACTCCTCTTCCTTAAGGGCACAAGAGTATTCATCAGCATCTGACATTTCAATAGCAAACAATGAAAGGAAATGGATTTTTCTTTCAGAATGCATTCTGAACTTGTCACCGGAGTGAATTTCCACACCGTTTTTGAACCATTTTACTTTCACAAATGGCTCTGATGTTTCGCACTCAAAGGTTGCTATGTTGTCTTTTTCCTTTGCTGTTAAATCTTGTAATGCTTGTGAGAATGTAATTAACTGCTTGCCTGCGCAGGAACAAATAACATTTAATTAGGTCATACAAAAGTAAAACAACATTTTTTAACAGTGGAAGAATTATTGACTAGAAATGTCCCACCTTGCACAAGCAAAAATGCATGACTTGATGTTTCACCAGCTACATTGATGGCCTTTACCATGATACTGGCAGAGTCTTCTGCAACAACATCTCTGATAACCAATTCACAGACATTATCTTCTGGCCAGTACCAATAAATGCGGTCAGATCTTTCAACCTTGACACCGTTTTTGAACCACTGGCACTCTGGATCTGGCTTTCCTACAACACGGACACGAAAATGAGCTTCTGCTCCCTGAGCAACTGTTTGACTCTGAATTCTTTCAAATATCTTAGGAGCTTCCATGCTTGGGGATAGCTCAATTTTGTCTGGCTTGTAGGTTGGAATAGTGATTTTGCCTTCAGCTTCGAGTGCTTTCTTTTCTTCCTCTGTTAGTTCTTTGGTGAAATGAAGGAGTTCTTCCTTTGTCTTCCTTAGCATATCCTCATAAGCTTCATCTTTTCGACGTGATTTCAGTTCCACAGCAGTAATAGCTTCATAGTAGCCTTCTTCTGTCCTGCGCTTAAATTTGCTGCGAAGTTCTTCTGATTCTTCAGAGATTTTGTCATGAGTAATTCTTTCAGCCCTCTTAAGTTTGACAAATTCCTTTCCTCCTGCATCTACTTTCTTAACTTCAAATGGAAGTTTGCCTGCCTCAGTCGGAGGAGCAGAAACTTTTGGCTCTTGAGTTCTCCTAAGAACAGACCTAAAATCTTCTTTCTGCTGAATCTCTAATTTCACTGAATGTTCAACAACACCCTCAGGATTTTCTGCTGTGACTTTAACATCACCAGAATCATAAGATTTGCAGTCAACAATTTCAAGGTAATATATGCCATCATAGCGAAGTCTAAATCTTTTGCTTTTACGAATAAGCTGTCCATTGAGGTACCAATTTACTTTTGGTTGTGGATATCCAGTAACACGACACCGGAATCTTGCTATTTCTCCTTCATAAACTCTTGAGGGTTCAGGGAACAAAACAATTTCTGGCTTTTGTTTTTCTTTTATATCTTCTGTCACGCCTGCAAGGGCACCTTCATGTGCCATTCTTTCTAATTCTTCAATTCTTTGCATACCTCGTCTGCCTTCTGGCAGCTGAGTTTCCTCAACAAGGCTTTTCTCATCTTTCACAATTAAAGTTGCTGATGTGTGATCTGTTCCATATTTATTAGTTGCCCTACAAGTAATAACACCACTGTCTCTGGGATAAGCCACTTCATAATCAAGACTGCAGTATCCAAACTCATTCACCATTCTGAGCCTGTTAGCAGCAGCCAATGGCTTTCCATCATGAAGCCATTCGACAACCATTGTTGGGTCTCCAATTGGTGTAAGACGACACTCGAAGTGTGAAGGGCCAAAGCGCTTAAGCCTTACTGAAGTCAGCTTCTTCTTAAAGAATGGTTTTTGCTGCTTCTCTTTGTCATATAGGTCTCCTTCTTCCCATTGTTCCTGACCATAACGGAGATGTAAGGGCTCTAGCTCTGGAGCTGCAATTTCTTTTGCCTTGTATGTTCCTTTTGGAATGATTAGTTTTCTCTCTGGTTCAGGCTCAGCAAATTCCACCTCAACATTTACTTTGCATCTAGTAGTGTCACGTCCAGCTTTATTAATAGCAGTGGCAGTATACCACGCAGAGTCATTGCCAACTACAGACTGAATTTTGAGTGCTGCTTGTCCTTTATTTCCTTCAATTCTGTAAATTAAAGACAGTGTACGTCAGTGTCTCACTGAATTTGCATTTTGTGTAAAACAGTTTAAGATACAAATAACATAATGTTACTTACATTATGTTTGGAAATTTGTGTGGTGCTACGATGTCGCTGTTCTTTAGCCAAACAATGTCAGGATTGGGGTTGCCTACAGCTTTCACACCCATTTCCAGTTTATTGCCTTCTTTGACGCTGACATTTTTAAGTTTTTCCACAAACTGTGGTCGTTGTAAATGTTCCTTTGCTGCAAAGAAAAGAAAGAAACTCAAATTAAAGAAGACTACATACAGCACATTTTATCAGAATATAGATGCATTGCAAAAGTATTCTACCTTCAACAGTTAATGTCATTGAGACTGAGGTTTTGCCAGCTCTGTTCTGAGCTATGACGGTCCATTCTCCAGAATCGGTTGGCATAGCTGGGACTATGATAAGTGACTGTGTTCCATCTTCCTTGATAACAATTTTATGTGTATAGTCATTGACAATTTGTTGGCCTTAAAGATAAAAGTTATTGGTCATTAAATATTGTTTCCTTTAATATGTTTTATGAAACAGGTATAATAAGTAAGCGATTTCAGTCAATAATATTATTTCCTTCAATAACACAATTTCTGTAAAATGTTCAACATTTTACGTGAAAAATACTGCATCTAATCAAATATGTAACGTTATATAATAATATTTCTTCAAAGGCAATACAAAGTCTATATGACATTAATTACCATCGTGGAACCAAAATGTTTCAGGCATTGGTCTTCCCACAACTTTCAAGTCAAATCTTGCAGTTTGACCTTCAGAACATTTGAAGGATGCAGGTTTCAAGACAAAGACTGGTTTATACAATCTCTCCAACTGGGACTCATCAGTTTCATCCAATCGGCGAGCAGGAGAACGTGCTGGAGAGCGTGCGGGGGAGCGACTTGGTGACCTTGGAGATACAGACCTATAAAATTAATTAGACATTAGAAATGAACAATACATCGGAAGCAGAAGATCACTGAAACTTTTCTGGAAAATAGCAATACCTTATTCTTTTCACAGCATCTGGGGCTGGTAAATAACCTGGAGCTCCAGTTGGTGCCACTGGCTCCACATACAGCTTTCCAGAGCAAATGGCATTTGCTTTAAGATTACTGGCCAAAGCAGTATAAATTCCCTCATCTTCAGGCAAAAGAACGGGAATGCGCAGACTGGCCCTTCCGTCTTGTAGGGTTTCCATTTGATAGCGTCCACCATGTTTAATGCGTTTACCATCTTTGAACCATACAATCTGCAATAAATAGACAAATTATTAGTGCACTACTGAAGGAGGTATTTGTAAAATTAATGTATTTAGTGTCTTTTTATTAAAACCCCAGCCATAGTTTACATGCAATCTAGCTCACGTTTCAAAGCAAAAACTGAGCTCTCAATTTACTTAGTCATCATACCATTCTAACATGGCACTCCATAACATGACATATGCTTAAGGTATATAATAACAAATGTGTTAAATACCTTTGGTAATGGGTAGCCAGACATCTTACAGTGGAAGGTGACTCCCATTCCTTCAAGGATCTGGTAACTTTTCAGTCTAGTATCAAATCCTGAGTCGATTATTTCAGATTCCGGAACGTCAATAATCATCTCTTCTCCGTCTTCTGCAAGTAGTTCTTCTAAGCTGATCTTTATAATTCTGTATTCAATTTCTTTGATCAGTTTCTCTTCAAATGCAGTTAGCAGATATTCCTACAAAAAGTTAATTGAACAATGATATTAAATATATCCATTAACTTACTTAAACTATGAATTACATATTTTTGTATTCGCATTTTTGTTTACTAGCTAACAGTTTTAGGGGATAGCATTGGTATCCCACGAAATATTTATCCCAAAATGATCAAGCTTAAAATTTTGAAATGATCTAGAAGGACTATAAACTTCAGCAAATAGTCCCTATAATGGCTATACTGTACATATGGCTCCATAAAGAAGTGAAATTGTGATGTTTTCAAAGCCTTTCATCATTCTTATATATGAGTAGACATTTACCTCAGCATGAATTGTAGTTTTGACTATAGTAGTATCCTTGGCCATCTTCTTTCTGATAAGGGCTTGTTCTCTTTCATATTCCTTATCATATTCAATGCGAGTGGCCACAGGTGCGACTTCGGCTATTTGTGGTTCAAGTACATATGGAGTTGCTTCTTCATGCATCCTCATGTAGGAGTCATATTCAACTGTTAACAGACAAGAATTAAAAAGGTAATGTAAGAGATAAAGATATGCAATCATTACAATTCTATTTATGATAGCTTTGCTTTTCTTCCTATTTGGATCCTCCATTACCTTCCTCCAGTAGACTAGTAGTTTCAGTAGCTTCTCCATATTTGTTACGAATGACAACGCTGTATTCCCCAGCATCATCAGCGAAAGTCATAGAAATCTCAAGTTTGCAATCGCCAGTGTCCTTGTTGTATGATACTTTATATCTGAAAGGACATATATACGTATTGTAGATTGATACATATCATAAATTTATATGACAAGCATTTTATATCACAATTGTTTGAATAATGATGGGTATATACTGTATATTGCTATCAAAACTTATTTTTGAATGGACCAAGAATATAAATATATACATAATTATGATCTTCTAAATAATAAACTCTATATTATGACAAAAATAATATTGACTTAAATCGTATATAAAGATATACAATTTTTCTTTGTTTTTTAATGTATTACCTGTATCCAGTACTTAGGGGAACACCAGACTTTTTCCAGTAAATATGTGGCTTCGGGTTACCTCCAATCTGACATTCAAATATAACCCGGCCTCCCTCAACTAACTTCTGGATTGTTAGTTTTCTGATGAAGTAGGGAGCTACTCCTTCTCCAGTTTCAACAGGAGCAGTCAACTCTACTTCCATCTTTTGTTCTTCTGTTATACTGTAATGAAACAGTTTATAGTGTTAATAATTGACAAATTTATGGCTTATTTCAAAATTTTCCCTCTACATCCTTCTAATTATCTGCATTTGTTATATCAAAGGCCATTCACTGATTAAGGTTGTACTAGACACAGGAGCACCTGTGTACGTGTGGCTATGCCTAGGATGAGCTGCAGTATCGGGCACAACTCTGGTTTTTGGCTCAACAGTGGAAGGGCTATGGCCCATTGTTCTGCTCAATGGTGGGGAAAACTCCTTCAACTTGTTCAGTTTCTTATCTAAACTTTCTTTGTTCAATTACCATATTGCTGTAAAGAAAAACCAAATGTCTTAAGGCCCATTTAGACTCAAAGCTGTCTGTTGAGTGAGAATCGTTGGGTCTAACTGCACTGACATCGTGCAGTTTTCGTCAACAGTGTGCTGAAAGAGAACAATCAGCCTTATCCGGCGTTCACATCGGGATACAACTGATACTATTGTTTCAGCTGTATCCCACTCAGTGAACACAGCCAGGGTATGAAGAACACAGTGGTACAGCTGTGTTCTTCATACTCCGCACATAGGCCACAGCTGTATAACAGCTGAGCGCTCCGAGAACAGAACAGTTGGATACAGAAGACAAGCGGCCCCGCTTGTTTTCTGCATACTCCGCTCGGAGCCCAAAGTGATCGCTCAAAACTTGAGTGATCACCTTGCTAAATGCACACCATGATTATCGCTCAACTGTCGCTCAAAAGACGTCTTTTGAACGATAATCATTGTGTCTAAATCAGGCATTAATGTAACTTGTAGTTCTACACTATGTGTCATATTTACTTATACTGGCATACTGCTGTGAGCCGGGTAGGATTATAGTGCAAGAAAAGGGAGTAATTGTCTAGTGTCTCTATTACTTAGGCCCTCCTTTACCCAATTCCCTTCAGATAAAATATAAACCAAATACTGAAATAACAATGGAAAAAATAATTACAGTTTCTCTTCTGTCATTTTTTCCATAAGAGTTTCTCTTGCTTCATACTCTTCAGAAACTGGAAGAAAAGAAATGGAAGCGGTTTGAAAAAATCTGTAATATTTGATATCATACAATCATTTAGGCCCCGATGACACCAGATTTTTGTATCCTGTACTTTCTTTTTCAAGATTGAAAAAAAGGTATCTTTAAAACAGGATATAACAGGATGCCCATCTTGTTGCATCCAATTGCTGTAGACTTCTATTTTACAAAAACAGGATCCGGTTCTTACATAAGACATAACAAGGAACTTGCATCATTTTTGTGTCCTGTTGCATCCTGTTTTAATGCTAAATCTGCCTAAGAGAAAATAGGATATTTTTAACAGGATGCAAAAACATGGAGTGAACAGAGCTTTACCTGGCATAATGTGATATAAATCTGTAGATTTACAACTAAATGACTAACTCAGCACTGCTATGTGACCTTATACAGGATCACAGTAAATACTTTTGCAGACACATAAACATCATATGGTCAATGCCAACCTCACTTCAAACAAATCACCACAAGCACTAATCAAACGCACAGTCATTTTTCACACATATCCAGACTCCCTGTTATCACCAACATACTGGTTTATAGGGATTGTCCCGTTACTGGATAACCCTTTTTCAATAAGACCCTCTGTATGAAAATAATAAACAAGCTATATTTACCCCTTACCTCCCTGAGATCCAGCATTGCAGCCTGCTGCAGTCCTGGTGATTGTTGTGACATATGATGTCACATGAAATCAAGTGACAGCTGCAGCCAATGAGAGGCTGCAGTGTAACTGCTTATTCTTCTGGCATCAGCACTCACATCTTGAGTGCCATGATGCCAGGAATTGAAGAACATGATCCTGCAATTTCTCATTGGCTGCGGTGGTCACATGATTTCCTGGGAAATCATATGCTGCTACAATCACTGGGATCACAGCGGTCTGCAGTGCTGGATTCCAGCAGCCACAGAGTGGTAAGTATATGTCAGCTTATTATTTTTATCCTATTGAAAAAGGATTGTTCAGTAACCAAAAACCCTCTTTAATCGCATCAGATGATTAGTGCAGCATGAGAATAGGTGCTATACTTTTATCCAAAACTTAAAGTCCATTATTATTTTATAAAATATACTTTCTCCACTTAAAAACTACACAGATACTTTGCCCAATTTCATGCTTTTAGGGCATGACTACAAGACTTTAGCATCAAATTAAATTCTCTAAGTCTTTTCGGATCCAAGTCAGGTTGTAGCCTTATAGTTATTCTTAGTTTTAATGGACCTTTCCACAGTTCTGTTATTTTGTAAAAACTCTGTTAAGATGCCATCCATAAAATTCAATGCCAAAAAATGAGCCCACGGGCACCAAATATCTTACAAATGTCCAGTTGTTCACAAAAACACATGAAGGTAATAAAATGCAGTTGCTCTTATCATTCTGTACTCTTGCTATTGTGAACCACCATCCAAATAAAACTCAAACTAATGGCATTGCCTTACCTTGCACAAGAAGGTAGCAAGAAGTGCTAACGGTGCCTGCCTCGTTAGTAGCTGTGCAAGTAAATCGGCCACTATCTTCAGCAAATGCCTCGCGAATCACAAGGCGTGCAATTTGTTGCTCAAAGGTAATTTGGAAATCAATTGAATTTTCAATTCGGTAATCCTCGCGATACCAAACCACAGTTGCTGAAGGGTACCCAGCAATGGTACACTCCAAAGTGACAGACTCGCCTTCAAGGACTGTCACATTTTTCAAACCCTGTGAACAATAAAAACATATAGTTTCCTTGATGAATACAGCCAAATCAACATAATTTCTGGCACCAGGTATCAACTTTTTCAGGTACAGTATATGGTTTTTGTTTGTAAAGATGTGTTACTTACAGAAACTAAAGTTGGCGGAGTAACAGGAACTTCTGCTGGTTCAGGTACCCGGGCTGCTTCCTCAGCCTGAAACATATGGTAAAGTGTTAGCTTTTCAACCAACATCGGTCTAAATATACTTTTAATGACTGATGTAAAGGATTTCTCCTGCATATGGTCATGTTAGAAGCACAATAAGTACTAGTAATACACACACTTAGAGAGCAGCGAGTAGTAAGGAGATGGACTGTTGAGAAGAAAGACTAATTTTTGTTATTGTTGGACATTACGAGAAGAATCAGAGAAGGCGAAGAAGTTTCTTGATAACCAACCTCATATTGGTACTGAAATCTATCTTCACGTGCAAAGCCGCCTGAAACACTCACGCCTACATCTCTTTTCATTTCAACATCAAAGCGGCCTTTGGAGACCTCAGTAGTCTCTGTCAAAGAGAATGGTGGAGAGACAACTTTTTCTGCCACCGCTCGAGGTTCAGCTGGCCTTAGATGAGGAGCTCTCACAGATTTTGTGATCCTTTCTGAAGTTCCTGTGATTAATTCTTTTTCCAGAGTTGCTATCGCCGATCCTGCAATTGAAACCTAACCCACCCAAGAGGAAATCTGTTATCTTACAATCACATAGCCATACACTTTAAAGATTTGTTCTGCTTTTATCCATACTTTAATGATTTAAATACTGCACTGTTTTTCCTGCTGAAATTGCTGTAACCATCATTGGTTTTAATTCTAACTAGTTCTTTGGGTCTTTTGAGCACTTTATGCATTTTTTAATTATGATCAAGTTGACTATATTTTTGACATTTTTTGTTTGTTAGCTTATTTCTTCCTAAAGGTCAATGAATAGAATGGGCTTTGTAAGTTAATTCTGATTGTCGCCTGTGCAGCCACTGTGGGTGCTGAATAATCAGTTGAGTAATCAACAACGGACTGAAAGATTCATACATTCTGGGGTTAAATGTTTCAAACATCGAATTGGGGGTGCAGCGTCTCCTGCAGCCTTGCCATTTGTGACTGTGCTACACACTACTGTATATAAAAGCCTTTGCATGACAGCAGAGGTTATTCATATACAATGCTAGTGTATAGCGCCACCACAAAATGGAAAGGTCATTGGAGACTCTGCACCCCGTATACATTTTTCATAAAACTCCTGAACAATATAAAAGAACCAACAGGAAAAAGCTTCCAAATATGGACTTTAGTATCAATCAGATATTTTTAAAGTATGAGAAGTGATGTAGTGATGTTATATGCCACTAATGTTTGGAATAGTTCCCATAAATATGTAAATTGTTTTAAGATATTTTAACGCTATTCTAAAGTGGATCATTAAAGCTGGTAGAAGAAAACAGCAGAGCATCTTTAAAATCAGAACAATGCAAGCAATAAGTAGTTGCTGTCAAATTACAGTTCACGTAAGACACATCGAAACATAAACATGAAAAAGACATCCAGCTAAGAAAAGTGTTATGTGCAGAAGATGGAAAAAAGAAAAAAAAAAAAAGCTTTTTTTTGTGTTATACATTTACTGCAACTAAGAAGAAAGTATAAAGGAAATTGATTATGTTAATTGGCAGTCTTTTTAGTAGGAAGTAATAGAACTGCAAAGTTAAAAAAAATACAAGTAGGTTTTTCTGTATTATTATATTAATGGGATATTATGGGGTGTTTAAAGAATTTCAGATAATGTGTATCAGGCAAAACATTACAAATATCCACTTGCTAATTCCAAAAATATCCAGTCTATCAAATAAGATACTGGAATTATATTCTTTGTGCGGTTGGTTATAAAATGGATATTTGTAAGAAAATGATGATAATTAGTGTTGAGCGTATCATTACAGTAGAACCCAGTTTCGGGTTGGATTTCGCTTAAAGTTCGGTTCGGCATGAGCCTGAATCTCGGCTGGGTTGTCTCTGCCGAAACCACTAAATTTCTTCTTCTTCATTGTCTTTTTTTATCATTAGGTTTCCTGCTTCTTTTTCCTTCTTTTTGTTATTCCTTCTTTTAAAAAGGAGAAAGATGAAAAAAAAAAGAGAAGGAAAAAGAAGAAGGAAAAAAAGAGAAGGAAAAAGAGGGAAAAGGATATTTTTCTTTATTCTGCTTATGCCTCTTTTTTTTTCTTTGTTTTCCATCTTTTTCTTTCTTTTTTTCTTCATTAACTTTGCGTTGAAAACAGTTTGAAAGTACTTTGGACTGAAACAAACATTTTGCCCAAATTCGGCCAACCGGCTGAACCGAACTTTTAAAAAGTTTGCTCATTAGAGATGAGGGAGTATACTCGCTAAGGCACATTACTCAAGTGAGTAGTGCCTTAGCTGAGTATCTCCCCACTCGTCTCTAAAGATTCGGGGGCGGCGCGGGTGACAGGTGAGTTGTGGTGGGGAGCGGGTGGGAGCGGGAGGGAGAGATCTCCCCTCCATTCCTCCCCGCTCTCCCCCGCCGGCATCCGAATCTTTAGAGTCGAGCGGGGAGATACTTGGCTAAGGCACTACTCGCTCGAGTAATGTGCCTTAGCGAGTATACTCGCTCATCTCTATTGCTCATCACTAATAATGACGATGATGTTAATGTTGTGAAGCTTTAAAGCTGCCAGTGTAGTCAGATGTATAACCGGCAGTAGTGATATTGTATTGCCTGATATACATAGCAGTCATTTCTTACCTCATGAGTGTGTTCAGCTTTTGGAACGGTAACTTTAGCGACGGAAAAGTGAGGAATAGGTGTATGTGAAATTGTTTGCTCCACTTGGACTACTGGTATGGTTGATGGCTCTGGAATTCTTTTAATCTACATTAATCAATAAAGATGTGTTGAGTTTTGTATGAAGTACAGTTATAAAGAGAAATAATGGCGGCATATAAAAAAATCAGGGCCTAACCTGTGGAACAGGCGATGGCACGTGTTCAATGGGAACTACTTTTGGTACAGTTGGGACATGAACTTCTGGAGCTTTTATAGGTTTAGTGACAACTTGGCGCTCAGGTGAGAACTCAACTGCTTTTCTAGCAGAAACATGCTCTTTGTATTCATACTGCAGAGCTGCTCCTTCTGCATAACCTTCTTCTGTGTATCCTGGTAGTCTAACGCGTGCGAGGTCAACTGCAGCGACAACTGTAGCCACAGCTCCCGCTTTTTTCCCAGTTTCCATCTAAAGGCAACATTAACACAGTTCAGACAACACATCCTTGAAGACATGAAGAAAAGAAGGTGCACAACATTTGCAAGAAACACAGACACGAACAAGGATATAAAGTTGGTTGATAAAGCTGCATATTTTTGGTAACTTTGCGATTATTTATTCCCAATGGAAGCAACAATTTATTGGCTGAGGACCTACCAGTGAGAATGAGCCGTACTAGCACAATAAGCATTCGTAAATCCTTGAGAGTTTATTGTTAAAGGGTCTGAGCATCCAAATTTGTTTATTCATTATGCCTTTCAACATAATGAATGCCTCTCAGAACGATGTAAGGCTAAAGTCATGCTGTCAGGGCTGCAGGGTTGGCATACTGTAAAAGTAGCAAAAATCTTGTGACATACATAAGACATGGTCAAACATATGTCAAAAGCATGTCCTTTGGCACATGTCTGGCGAGTAGATGTTGGGATCCTGTCCAAATCTATTGAAAAACATGGTTCATTGTGTTTTTATTTGCATATATCTGGCATAGTTAATCAGCCAATGCTATATGAATTTAACCTTACCCAATTTAATTTTTCCAGATGGATGACAAAATATAAAAGTAGTTACCAATGAAGATTATTTAAAGTGACCCTTTAAACAAAGTAAACTGGAATGCTTTTGGTAATTCCCCATTCAAAAATTTGGTTCTTCCAATCAACATGACATGGATACGGTTTGCTTTGCATTCGGATACTTTACCCGTTTCATGTTCTCTACTGTTTGATATATTGAATAAACAGGAAATACAGCTACATATAATACACAGGTGAACAAACACATAAACAATAGTAGCTCATATAAAAAACAGGAGTTTATTCTGCTCTCTTTTCTTATATGGCCCAAGGTTTTAGCATGCACAAGGTGTATACAAGTGTAGCAACCGCTGCCTTGATCGCCTGTGCTATCTGAGTAGCACACCAAGTGAAAAAGAACAGCCGGGCTCTCAAATAGCACAGAGCTCCTTGGCACGCTAGGCTATTAACGTAGCATGCCAATGGTCAAGTGCTGCAACGATTGCTACATCTACATGTGCCAATTTGCAAAACACGAAACGAAAAGAGGTGATTGAAAACAAACAAACACAAAGAAGATTGGAATAAGAAGTGCTCCGTGGTAAAGATAAGTGCAGTGGATGTGGTCAATCAGCCGGTACCTCGTCAACTTCTGTTTGCAAGTCAGAAATATCTAGCATGTCTGTACACAGAAGAGTCCGACTCCTTGCTTGCTGTACAGCGGCCAGGACCGTAGCCACAGCCATTAATTTCTCAGAATCATAAGTTATCTGTACAACCATTAAACGTACACGACAATGTAAATGTATAGGTTCTTAATGCTTCATAACAGTTGTTGTGCAAGAACAAACACCAAGTGCTTGGGTTATGAAAGTCTAAAATTCATACATGTGTGGCCAGTGCCAGAGGCTGTGTACCTTAAACATGTAACAATGGACTTTTAGCACCCAACCGGAGTTACCAATTTTTTAACCAAAATCTCAGTATAATGAAGACCTAGGTTGAGCCAGTGGTAGTGGTCACAGGGTCTTAGTTAGTAGACATTCCTTTGTCATATCAGATATTCCGAAAGGAAGAAAAAATATAATATCAAGGCTTTTGTTAGCTTCTACATTTCCGACCAAAAATATGGGTTATGTACTATTTGTGCACAACCGGCAGTTGAAATCACCTGTTCTTGAACTACGTGTATCTGTTCACGCTTGGTGGCAGCAGCTTCTACCGTTCTTGTAACGGTCTCTTGTCTGCTTTTTTCACCGGACACAACTACAGTGCTTACAGAAGTTTTTTCAGCTTCTTTCCTGACCTGGTATTTATGAAAAAAATTATGTTGCTTATAATAATAATAAAAGAAATGGTAAAATAGGACTATAGTTTGTGCAGGATAAAGAACTAAGCCTTGTTCTTCGCATGCCAGAAAAAAATCTAAACTTTTTTTTTCAGACTAGCCAGACAGAACTCATAGCAACCAATCAGAGCACAGCTCTCATTTTACTTCAGTAGTAGCTGAGCTGTGATTGGTTGCTATGGGCAACAAAGACAGATTTTCCTTTTAGACAGATTTGATAAGAATGTGGTGCCCGGCTACTTTTTCATGGCCCACCCTGTATATTTGACTTTTATTAAATGAGCCTTTTTTTGTATTTTTTTAGCATGTATGGTGATGAACCAACTATTGTTTATGTGGAACATGTAATGTGAACTCGTCTAATCGTTCGGTACTATATTTCACTGCGAATGTATACTGTTTCTCGCTATATACTGGCTTAGTTCTTTATCCTGCACACAGTATAGTATCAAAGAAAAGCAGATGAAATAAGTGAGATGAAAACATGTCAATATATGTTATCTGGTGAAGGTGATGATGAAATGGTGAGGGTCAGTGAAGCATACAGCAAGCTCTTGTTATATTTTGCTTAGGAATCGGGGACAAGCTGGTCCGAAGAGTATGATGCTCCAAGTTTGGGTCAGTAAATCCCACTTTCAGGCCGGGACATACGTCCGTATTACGGACACAGAAATGCACCCGTAATACGCTCGTCTGAAAGCAGCCATAAAGTGACATCCAGCATAAGATAGTCTATAGAGGACCTAAATCTTCTTGTCGCTGCTCATTCCATTAATCTGAATGGATGTTTGCTTAGAATACTGAGTTACATTTCCGACAACAGACGTCTCTGAGCAGCGCAAGGGGATTCAAGAACTCTCTAGAAAACTTTACTTCTGGAATTCAGTGGTAGCATGTGACTTTACCAACGTGGGATTCCAAAGCACATATAGCCTTAAAAGGTGCCAGCCTGCCCCTGGTTTAGTTGCATAATTGCTCTAAGTGTTATTAATGTTTGACTTTATTTTCTACCTGCTCATGGACAGGTTGAATTTGTACAGCAGTCATTGCTGTCCTTTTAGCAGTCAGTTCAATGGCACTTGGAGTAGGTTCCCTCTCTCTGGCCAGGTCAACAGCAGCAACTACAGTAGCAACGGCTGCTGTTCTCCCTGCTCCTTGGACCTATAGCAGTCACATTAAAATACACATTTCACAGGTGTAATGAAGAAAGTGACAACATAGAACATACAGTATAAAGAATCATTTACCGTCTACTACACCAATCACGTTAAGACATAGGCCACACAGTGAGTACACATGATATGCAAAGTTCAGTGTAATGCTATGGTTGCAGCTGCAGGAATGCCTTCCATCATACAAGGTGTTCAGAAGCGCTGTCATGTATCCTTAAGGAGAGCACCCACAAAGTGTGTGGAGACACCGAAGGGGTGAGTGGATCAGGGGATGGTATAGTCTCTCCCCAAGGAGAACACCTAGAAGGGGTGTGGGGACACCTAATAGCTAAGTAAGGAGACTTATAAGGCCATGCTAGCTCCTCTGGGAAATGTATGCAAATAATAAGGAAGATGGAAAAATACCTCTACAGCGCCATCTATCGGATGGCAGCATTCATTGAAGGAATGCTGCCATCCGATAGATGGCGCTGTAGAGGTATTTTTCCATCATTCTTATTTACAAGGTGTTCAGTGATGTTGTGACTACCCCAAAGTTGCAGTGGACTGCAAACTTCACAATTTTATAGTTGTGCGATGGTTGCACAATAGTTATAATTTAAGTAGTGCACTTCGACTCTCTGTCTAGCCCATGCTTAATAAATCTTTGTATTGATGTATACAATGAAGTCACGTACCTCTCTGGTATCTATTCCAGTAACTGTGACCTGTTCCCTTGATTCCCACTTCTGTTCCGTCTTTAAGTGTGAGGCTACAAGTACTTCATGCTTCCAAGGAGGGGGAACTTCAGCACCTACTGCTGTTGGAGTTACCCTTGCAGGAGAAGGAGACTTCACAGATCTAATTGGAGAAGTAGACAGTCCTCTTCCAGCCGGAGAGACTGATCTGAGGGTGACAAAAGATATTCATGTTATGATTTATTAACCATAGATATAACGCACTTTCTATCTTACAGATACATTTACATTTTGGTTTAAAATATCCATCTGTCTTTTTATTGAATGTCTGTATCCAGCAAGGTGAATACACTGCATTAAAGGGCTAATGAAACTGTAAATGGTAGTCATCTGCATGAGTTTGATTTTGGGATACGAACACTAAAACAAAATCTATTAGTGAAGAAAACCTTATCATAGCATAAAATTCTAGAAAGTACTACAAAATCAGAAAGCATAATATTATTTTGTCAAAGGATGAAGGGTATATACAAGTTGAACATGATTCTGACAAGATTGCATTCTCAAAAATATACAGTAGATGGCAGTATTTCTCTACCTGAAATTTTAAGATGTTAAAATAAATATACTTTCTTGCAAGTCAACTACAACTTGTTATAAAACTAATAAGGTAATGTATTTTTTTAATCAGACAGATTTGGACAGATTTATTTTCTCTGTGCTGAATGGCTGAGAAGCTTCACAAAGAGAAGAAGAATAGAGATGAGCGAACGTACTCGGATAGGCACTACTCGTCCGAGTAATGTGCCTTATCCGAGTACCTCCCCGCTCGTGCTGAAAGGTTCGGGTGCCGGCACGGAGCGGGGAGCTGCAGGGGAGAGCGGGGAGGAACGGAGGGGAGATCTTTCTCTCCTTCTCTCCCGCCCGCTCTGCCCCGCTCCCCGCTGCGACTCACCTGTCAGCAGCGGAGCGCCCCGAACCTTTCAGCACGAGCGGGATGGTACTCGGATAAGGCACATTACTCGGACGAGTAGTGCCTATCCGAGTACGTTCGCTCATCTCTAAAGAAGAACCCTCCAAATATTGTATGCTTACCAGCATAGCAGCAAGCTATTTTCCAGCCACAAGGTTTTGTTAATTGTGCGTTCATAGGTAGTGCTGAGGGAACCAAACTAGTAAAACACTGTTTTGAGTCAAACTTTGCTAAAAGTTCAGTTTGGCACAAAGCAGAGGGGAGTTTTTAGCAAAATTCTACCTGAAACAGGGTTCTACTGGCTCGGTTCACTCAACACTAGTCCTCCACACTGGTGTATATCACTGTCTAAGAGCCAAAGAAGCCGTGTATAACACTATCAGTTATACACTACATGGGTTTTATAGTTCTTACACAGTGTTATACATCAGTTCTAGGGGTTTCAGTGAACTTCCGGTTCTACTTGAAGTAGTTTGGACTAAACCAAACTTTTTGCCAAAATTTGGTGAACTGGCTGAATCGAACTTTTCCAAAGTTTGCTCATCATTATTCATAGGTTATCAGTGCCGGAAGAGGTTGCCTTAAAGGATAATCCCTTTTATTAAGAATAATTCACATTCTACATATCTTAGTATATGTTGGTAGTTGAGGGGAAAGTTCGTTCTAATCCAATAATAACATTACTAAGACTTTAGTACTCTACAAAGCCAAATGCAAGAGTAATCATATAGTGAAGTGTAAAGTTCTATTACCTGACAGGTGAAGGTACTGGTGCTCTCACTGATCTAACAGGAGAAGGAGATAGTCGTACAGGTGATGGAGATTGCTGTCTCACCATCTGAACCTTTGTAGGAATCACTGGCGGCGTTGGCGACTTTGATGAAGGCTTAGGAGGAATTCTTGGAGGAGTCTTATGTGGTAGCTGCACTCCTGCAGCAGTTTCAATAGTCATTTCAACTGTGGTACTGGATCGCGCATCAAAATGAGCCTCTACTCTCTGTAAAATGAACATTATGCATTCATTCAGATTTACAATCAAACATAGCTTTCCTCTGAGTCATATGGTTAATTGGCAGTGATGGTGCAAGTATCTCTGAATGACATTCACATAACCTTTACCTTTTCGAAACGTGCTTGTCTGGCTTGGGAAATCTGAGCAGTCGATACAATTGTTTTTGTCTTTTTGGCAGGTATTTCTTCTTCAGCTAGAAGGTTAAAAAAAATAAAGTAATCTAAATGCACTGATTTCTTATGTAGTAGTATAAGACCAAAGGCTCCTGTGGTCCCTGTCTGTGGTTCTTCAACTATTGGTGGTTCCACTTGCTATTATGCACTAGTGACACCATTGAGGTCCTAGCATTACCTAACCATGGTACTATAGTCCAAACTAGAGATGAGCGAGCGTACTCGCTAAGGGCAATTGCTCGATCGAGCATTGCCCTTAGCGAGTACCTGCCCACTCGGGAGCAAAGATTCGGCTGCCGGTGGCGGACGGGGAGCGGCGGGGGAAAGCGGGGAGGAACGGAGGGGAGATCTCTCTGTCCCTCTCTCTCCCCTGCTCCTGGCCGCAGCTCACCTGTCACCTGCGCCGGCAGCCGAAACTTTTCTTCCGAGCAGGGAGATACTCGCTAAGGACAATGCTCGATCGAGTAATTGTCCTTAGCGAGTATGCTCGCTCATCTCTAGTCACAACCATATGAAAAGAGCTAAGGGGGCTATACCAAGATTTAAACTTATTCCCTGTCCACGGGCGAGGGAATAAATATGTGATCAGTGGGGTATGATTGTTGCGGCCCCTGACGATTATGATAACGAGAGTCCTGTGTTTCCCCCTGTTTCAATGGAGCAGTGGTGCCGCATGCCCATTCTTGCTTCATTCAACTCAAAGGGACTACCGGAGATAGATGAGTATTGGGCTTGGCTATCTCTGTCAGTCCTCCATTCTCGTATTCTGCAGGTTTCCCAGCAGTCAGACGCCCACCAATCAGACACCTAAGTGTGAAAGTTGGCATAACCCCTTAAACACTAAAAGTCAGATCGCTTGGCTACATTATAAATAGGCTTTTTCCATTTAAATTTCAGTTTCACTCATCTCTACTTGTCATGTTTATAAACTGTTTTGCAACCTACAAGAAGTTTGAGGGTCTTTATCTTAAAGAATTACTTTAAAACCCCTAATCTTAAATCTGTACCTTGAACAGTCAGTTCAGCTGTTGAAGTAGCACGTCCAACATTGTTAGTTGCATTAACAGAATAGGTTCCGGAATCTTCAGGGTACGCTTCTGCAATGATTAAACTGTAGAGGTCTCCATCTTGAAGGATCTGGAAATCTGGGGAGCTGTGAATTTCAGCTCCCTCTCTGTAGAACTTCACCACAGGTGTAGGGATTCCACTCACTCTGATGTCAAGTCGAACTTGACTGCCTTGTCTTACTGTCGTAGTCTGTAGTCTTTGTGTAAAGTTTGGGGGTGCGGTTTCAGCTACAGGAAACAAAACAATATGAAGTAAAAAAAATAGGAAATAGGAATATATGCAGAAAGTGAGTGAATGTAAAGAGTGAGATATGCCCTGGGTAAATACCACAATACAGGCTTGAGATAAGTTCAAAACGTATTTAAGTTCTATGTTGAGCTTTCCATCCATAATGCAATTGAAGGCCGGTATTTAAATGGAACCCATAACAGAACCATTGATTTTAATAAGGCAAACCAAGGCCAAAGCTGCAAACTTTGGCCTTAGTTTAATCTTATTTCCTTTCATTTTGGCTTTAGCATACATAGCATAGTTGACTACACCATCGGAGATGGAGATGAATCTAGTTCAAATGGAGATCTAACGTTTGCACCTTTGGTCTTGGTTTGCCCCAATAAAATCAATGGTTCTGCTATGGGTTCCATATAAATACTGTTTTCGGGTATTCTGATGGAACCCCTTGTCGGAAAGCTCAATGTAGATCTTAAACCCAGTGTGAAGCTGCATTTACCAGTATATTAAGCCCTCATGTCCACGGGGAAAATCAGGGCCCGCTACGGATTCTCTATGGAGAATCCATAGCTGGTCCCTCCTGCCCCGCGGACATGAGGGCTGAAAATAAGAATAAACTTACCGTGCAGGTCTTCTCTTCTTTGCGGACGGATCTTCTTTCTCCGGCCGGCGGATGTGCTCGGCACGCCTGCGGCGTGCCGCGCGCACGCGCCGGGCACATCCGCCGGGCCGAAGAAAGAAGATCCTGCCACGAAGGAAGGAAGATCTGCATCGCCCAGGGCAGGTGAGTTTAATTCAGGCGCGGGTCTCCTGCGGATCCGGACGGCTTCCATAGGCTTCAATAGAAGCCTGCGGGAGCCGTCCCCGCGGGAGACCCGCACCTAAATCGAGCATGTCCATTTTTTTTCATGCTCCAGGATTTTTTAAATTCACTTTTATTGACCATCCGCGGGTATTTATCTACCCGCGGGTGGTCAATGCATCCCTATGGGGTGCGGATCCTCGTGCGGGTAATCCGCTGCGGATTTAAAATCTTCTTTTTCCCGTGGACATGAGGCCTTAGGCTTTAATAGATAAGCAATTGATTACTTTCCTACATAAAATATAACATTTTATAGAAATGTCTTGCTAAATCTGCATGTCAATGTTCAATGAACTGACAAATTAAAGTCGGCCATTGTATATTTTGAGCGAGATGATCTGCCAGGGTCATGATTTTCAGTCAATGAAACAAACTTTTCTCCTGAAGAAGTAATACTGGCCCACCAGAGATGTGTTAACAGTGGGCCAAGTCACAACAAGACCCAATGAGGTAAAAGCCTCATATGAAGTATAAAACGGTGTACCATTTCTTTCCATAGTTTCATTTATAGCTGGAGGCAGAGCTTTTAGATTCATTTCTTTGGTGACCCCAAGATCCTACAATCTACCACAGCTGAGGAGGATGTGTACCAATACTCTCTCTTCTTAGTGAATGAATAGACTTCTTTCCAGTGTTAGTTCAGATCATAACACAACTCCCTCCACTGTACTACATGTGTACAACGTACTGTCATTTAGTGTTGTAAAACAAGCATTCATACCGGTAACGAGTAGTTCGGCGGTACTAGTTGCTTGTCCTGCTCCATTGGCGGCTCTTAGGGAATATCTTCCACTGTGTGCTGCTGTAGTGACGGGGATCACAAGTTTAGCGCGGCCATCGCTAAACGAGATCTGTACACCTGGCAGTGTTGCAGCGGAAATAACCTGGCCATCCCTAAACCAGCTCACCTCCGGAACTGGAAAACCTAGGAGAGAAGAAAGATGATGTAGTAAAATCATATATTTATATATGCCATATACCTTCTACAACTATAAACAGACTTAGCTTCCATTACTGCAGATGTTATCTTAATAAGGGCTTATTCACAGGGATGAGAATCTCAATTTTATGCGTTGCGAGACGCAAAAAACTCTCATGAATATAAACTCTATTCTTCTATCTTCGGGCGTTAATGCGGAACCCTTGCCCATTGTTTTCAATGGGACTTTAAAAGACATCGCATGGCACTCGCATGCCGTCTGATGTGCATGCCAGTGCAATGTCATGATTCCCATTTAAATCAATGGGAAACACTTGCGATCCTCTGATGCGACTGAAACACGTGCCTGAGGATCGCCATCTCGCAGAAGCAATGCAAGGCTGCTTTCAATCAAAAACACCATGCATCGGCGTGAAGAAAAAAATTGCAGTAACAGCAGCACTCCAAGGGATGCCCTAATCATGGTGGAGTGGCATAATGCATGGCAGTAAAAAGTCCTGATCCAAGGACCCAATAGTAGCAGTGGCTATTTTAGCAACAGGAAGGACAGTGATTGGTTGCCAGCTCTGAATTAGCTTCTCAAAGGCTAACGATTAGAGGTGAGCGAGTATACCCGCTAAGGCACATTACTCGAGCGAGTAGTGCCTTAGCCAAGTATCTCCCTGCTCATCTCTAAAGATTCGGGGGCCGGGGAGCAGCGGGGGAGAGCAGGGAAGAATAAGGGGAGATCTCTCTCCCTCTCTCCCCCCCCCCCCCCGCAACTCACCTGTCACCCGCGACCCGATACTTGTGCCTTAGCGAGTATACTCAGCATATTCTGTCAATAATAATTTTATACTGTAGTCTTCCCATCAGCTGCCAAGAAGATAACTCAATGAAGACAAACTATATAAATGCGCTTGCTGTTGTCACTTTGACAAAAATGACCACTGAAACAAAACAGAAAAATACAAGCGTTTTTACGTTCGCTCGAGCGTGACGTTAATTCACATGAGTGGACGATTTTCCATGATCAAGTCCCGAGCTAAATTAGCATTTTCTCATCCATTCACAGGGCTGGGCGTGACGTTCTAGCGACAAAATACATTGCAGCCCGGAAATCCCTTGCTCAGCATAAATCATCGGAATGACTTCAAATGCCTAAATAGAGGCACCTGTAAGGTTTTCGCAGGGTTGGACCCTGCTAAACTGCCTCCCCCTCCCTTTTTTTCCAGCTCCCATAGGCTGGGTTCACACGGGAGGGAATTGCTGCAGAATTTACGTGCGGAATGTCCACATAGCAAATCCGCCCGCAGCTCCTAATCCTGGGATCAACCAGCAAAGTGGACGAGAATTTGCAAAAATCTTGCTTCGGCCAAGCCGTGCAGAAACTGACATACGTCGCGGAAAACAAAGACGCAGCATGTCAATCCTTTTTTCATTTCCGCAGCGGCCTCTCTCCTCTCTATGCCGAGAGATGGCCGCAGCAGAAATGCAGGCGGCGAAGCCACTTCAAAACCCGTAGCAAAAGGAAATGGGTTTTGAAGCTGCGCTTTTTTCACGGAAATCTCACGTTTTTTCGGTGTGGTCTGGCAAGATTTCCGCCCCGTGTGAACCCGGCCATAGGAGTCTATGGCGGCCGCCGGTGTATATCGGTTGAAAGATAAAGCCAGAACTATCTTTTCTGGCCGGGTGTAAAAACAGTTGTCGATTTCGACCGCGTATGCTCTATTTTTTACGGTGCAACATTTTTACGCACTGCAAATTCGCCCATGTGAACGAATGCATTGGAATCCAATGCTTCAGATGGTCGCATTTTTCGCCCGGGCGTCAAAACGTGGCTACATAAAAGCGCTTGTGTGAATAAAGTCTAAGGTTAACTTAGAGATGAGAAACCCGGCCCAATATCACGCTTATCAATGTACTTTTACCTGTGAATTACATGCAAAAACACATCACTTTGGTGAAATTCCAATCCTCCGGCGCTTGTTTCACGCACATCAGAGGATCGGCAAGTGTTTCCCATTGATATCAATGGGAAGCATCAGATCGCATTCGCGTGCACATCATGCGGCATGCGATGTGTTTGACTGCTTCATTGAAAATAATGGTGAGGGAAGCGAAAAGATAGGACATGCAGCGCCATTTTTACCTCACAGCACGGGGTTGCTTGTGTGTATGACTCCATTTAAAAGAATAGAGTTTATATTCGAGCCAGTTTTGTGCGTCTCACAACGTACAAAACTCGCACCAGATTCACTCCCGTGTAAATGTCGCCTTAGTAATACAAACATAACAACCAAGCAGCTGCGGTTTTACCCTCTGATTTACTAATAGAGATTCATTTTGGCGCAAAAACATTTGCTTGTGCGAATATTTATTGCAAATGCTGTCACATTTGTGCGTTTCCCCCTCACACTGCCACAGATGCCACCACGCCATGGCCACAGCCAAAGATGACCCTATAAGGCTGGCTGTACACGAACGGGTCAAATTCCACATGCGGGAGCCCGCAGTAGAATCCAAACCTGTGCCCGGCCGGCGACCCAGTGTAGCTGTCATTTTTCTTCATTTACTGCACTGCAGATGGCTTCGAGATTCGCCGCCGTCAGATATGCGCAGTCCAGATTTTTTTTTTTTAATCTTTGTTTTTAGGTTAGCTGCACATGACCAAATTTGAATTGCGAAATCCGCGGTCGTTAACTAAGTGGATGATCTGCGGTATTCAAGCATCCATTAGCAAGAAAAGAACATTCGCATGTCCGCTCACATGAGCGGACAGCAATGGCAATTTCAGCTTGCGTGAAAAAAAAAAATCACACCATTTTCAGCTTTTGTGCCGATTACGTGCGGACAGCTTCCATTGAAGTCAATACAAGTCGTCCGACCCGTGCCCCGTCCACAATTGGCATTGTGGATAGGTCGCGGAAAAAACCATAGGTTTAAAAAAAAAACAAAAACTGTATTGCGCATTTCCAACAGCGACTCGCCGCAGCAATGAAAAACAAGAACAATGACAGGTATGCAGGGTCGCTGGCGGGGCACATGGGCGGATTGAGAAGTAGGCTCCCGCATGCGGAATCCGACCTGTTCGTGTGCAGCCGGCCTTATACTGATACAGCCAAAGTTGTCTCCATAACACCTGTTTCCAAAACACACCTTGAACCCGTCTAGCATCGTATACCAATATTACCCAACAGGCCCCGCTGACAGATGCTCAGCTTTCTCCAGCAGCGCCATTGACAATGAATGGACCGTCAGCACGCATGCACGACTCCACTCAACCTCCTCCTCACTGAACCCATAGTACGGAGGAGGGGGGGGATACTGGACCCCCCGTTCACGGGATCCGATTTCTATGGCACAACCCTTCAAACTCCTATGTGCCCATCTCTGATGCCTTGAAAACACTTTTCCTGTCAAATATGCCCAAAACATGCCAGTCAGAAATGGTACCCAAGACGTACAACACTTCATTTATAGTGAATACAATTAGGAAGAGTGAATGTGGTGGCATACAATTTAGCAATTCCATCTGAAAATGGCAGCAGTGATACTGCCCTTATATAGCAATATACACATTATTGGGGGAGACTTATGGAAGCTTTGTTGCCCGTAGCAACCAATCACAGCTCAGCTTTCATTTTACCACAGCAGTTTCAGAAATTAAAACTGAGCTCTGATTGGTTGCTATGGACAACGAGGACGATTCTTCTGTGCAAAAGGTTTGATAAAATGTTATTAAAAATACAACAGCTTATTTTTTTTTATGGTCAATATCTCAGGTCCCTAAACCTGTAGGGTGGGCCATGGAAAAGTAGCCCACCTCCAATCCCGACACCACACTCTTATGAATCCTCTCTAAAAGAGAATCTGTCTTTGTTTCCATAGCAACCAATCACAGCGCAGCTTTCATTTCTCATATTGCTGAGGTAAAATAAAAGCTGCACTGTGATTGGTTGCTCTGAAAAAACAAAGACAGATTCTCTTTTAGAGAGGATTCATAGGAGTGTGGCGCCGGGGTCAGAGGCGGGTACTTTTACATGGCAGACAAAAAAAGGAGGTTCCAAGGGAGAGCCATTATCCCGGGAGATAGCAAACTAACTGAAGATGTTTACCTCAAAATCCCCCTCCCCTATAGTAATTATCCTTCTGGGGCCTCCCTCACACAGGGCGTTTTGTACAGCGTTTAACGCTGCCTTTTCAGCCCAGCGCTAAACGCTGTACAAGACTCCCATTCATTTCAATGGGGCTGCTCACACAGTGCTGAAAACGTAGCGCCTCCCAACGCTGCGCTTTGACAGCGATGCATGTTCTATTTTGGGGCGTTTTCAGCCCTGCGTCGCCCATTGAAATGAATGGGCAGCGGTTACAGCACTGCTAAAAACGCGGCAACACTTGGTGCCACGTTTTTGGCAGCGTTAACCGCTCACCGATTTTTGGGGGGAGGGCTTGCAATAGAAGCCCTACCCCGAAAATCAGTCCCAGCTAACTATAGAAAAAAAGAAAGTAATATTAGAGATCGGGCGGAATCTGCAGTAAACGCTGTGTTTCTGCAAACCCCCTGTGTGAGGGAGGCCTTAGGGTGCATTCAGACAATCGTATATCAGCCGGGTATTCACGCCGGCCAATATACGTCGTCTCTCTCTGCAGGGGGAGGAGGCTGGAAGAGCTGGGAGCAGTGCTCTGGGCTATGCACTATGTGCAATGAGAGGAGGTGGGACAGGGGCGGAGCTAATTCCCAGAACTTAGCCCCACCCACCCCGCCTCCTCTCATTGCAAATAGTGCAGAGGGGGTGGAGAGGAGGCAGAGAGGGGGCGGGAGCTCAGAGCACTGCTCCCGGCTCTTCCAGTCTCCTCCCCCTGCAGAGAGAGACGCTGTATATCGGCCGGTGTGAATACCCAGCCAGTATACGGTCGTCTGAATGCACCCTTATTCAAATGTAGCATGTCAAAAGCAATTTTATATAATAGGCACCTACTTTTAAGAGTTGGCACAACTCAGTAGACATAAAGGACACATTGCAATAGGTAAACAGTTTTTTGCCTCTTAAGGGGTAAAACTGTTAAAAAACGATATTTTAAAATTTACATTTTTTTTTAAAATTAGTACGGTATATTTATGCTGAAGTAAATTACAGAAACGAGTCCGCTTTTGTTTTAGACGTTTTGATATATAATTACAAGGCGCATATGGCGACGGCTTCGATTGGTGATATTTAGCCTGCAAGAGAGAAGGGAGAAGCAGGACCTTTAGGCCGGCTGCACACAGGCGGGTCAGATTCCGCATGCGGAATACAGCAGCAAACCTGACCCTGTGCCCAGTCGCCATCCGCGCGCACCTGCTTTTCTGAAATCTTCTCTGTTTTGCGGATGGTCTGCACGGCGAGCCGTCGGACATGCGCAGCACAGATTTTTTTTTAAACCTCTGCTTTTCCCGCGTCATCCCTTAGTGATGACTCAGGAACGGCAACCTTTCCACAATGTTATTGTGGAAAGGCAACGGATCAGACAGCTTCCATTGACTTAATGGAAGTCTTCAGCGCGGAATCTACACAAAAATATAACATGCTGCAATCTTTTCTCCGTGAGCGGAAAATCTCAGTGGATTTCTGCTCATGTGGAGGAAAAAGCGATTTTCAATAGCATGTTATGGGCAGCATTTGCCACGGAATCCAGAGGCGGACGCCCGCTCCGGATTCCGCAATGGCTGCCTTAATTCCCTATTGTATTCTCTATGTTAGTACGATGTATTTTGCTAGAAGAATCGCATGCATCGCAGTACATGCGATTTTTCACGGGGGTTAATGTGCTTTTGAAAAATAAAGCTGCACTGTGATTGGTCGAAAAACGTTCTTATGAAAACAAACCTATTGAAATAAATGGGCTCTATGCTGTGTGTTTTGCGCACGCAGAGTTTGCGTGTGCAAAAACGTATGCAAACACCTGAAGGAGCCCTTTAGGTGCGGATTGTGGAAACGGACCAGAATAGAACGTGCTGCTATTTTTTTATACAGACCATTAGCCCGGCTTCACGCGGTTGTATTTGTGCACGCAATGCGCAGTGCCTAGATGACATTGATTTCAATGGGTTCGTTCACATGCATGCTATCTTCCTGCGTATTTGCCCACCAAAGGTCCCACTGGGGCGTTTGCAAATGCGCACAATACGCAAGGAGATGTAACACTTCATAATTACGCTGTAAAAAGAACACATCTGGCACTAATTAGCCATTTCAATCCTTGTGTGTTTGCCGTGTGCAAATGAATATGCCTTAGGGGCAGAAAAAGTACAGCAAAATACGGTGATATGTGCGCAAAAACACCGTACTAAGGCCTGCGCAATTGCGCTTACGTCCACGTGAAGCCAGCCTGTGCAAAAAAAAAAATTGCTTGTCTAAGTAGCCCCATTGATTCTACGGGGTCCGAAGTCTGTCCGTGTATACTCAGTTATAAACTGCGACTGAACTCGGATCTAAAACTCGCTGAATTAGACCGTAAAATAACATCCTGCTGCGGTATTTATGAATTACATTTAAAAACAAAAGGATCAAAAGCGCATTAAAATATGTGTGAAACCGAAGAAATGTTTCACAAATTGCATATTAAACATGCCCCTAGAATTGCTACAACAGAGCATTTCGAACAATTCTGAACTGCATCACAAATGGCCAAACCAGATACTGTATCAGCAAGCAGCATGGCGGATGTCACACCTCAATGTCTGAAAATGGTGGGTCCAGCATCAACCGTACTTGGCTATTGTTATTGTCCTCCATTTTGTTTGTAAGGTCCAATACTGTTTCACAATACAGTATATCAGTATAGGGAAGTTACATGTAGCCACCACTAGAGGGAGCTAACTGCATGAGGATTTATCCCCCTAGCTGATATACCAGGGCCAGGACATTGGTGTTCAATGCAGTGCGTTCTGTCAAATTATGTAAAATGAGGCATAATTAAATAAACAGAATTATATTATGGCTCTGAATCAAAATCAGTTGGTTTAAGACTGTGCGTTATTATTTAAATACATCTACAGGTTGGGCCATGGAAAGCTAGCCCTCCACTGATCCCAGCTTGTGAAAGGTGTCTGAAAGAGAATCTCTCTGTGTTGCCCGCAGCAACCAATCACAGCACAGCTTTCGTTTTACCTCAGCAGTATAAGGAATGAAAGCTGCGCAGTGATTGGTTGTCTGTCAGACAGCTTTCATAAGGGTGCAGTGCTGGGATTGTAGGCGGCTACTTTTCCATTTTCTAGCAGTTCATTTAGTTTAGTTATCGTAGTGTAATCTGGCCTTAAATCTTAACAAAAATTGAAAGTCAATTTCAGTTGGATTTGCCTGAAAATACGCCACTCACATGTGACTGTGAGCGCCCTGCAGGGACAGCACATGGCACAGCAGCCAGCGAGTCGTAAACATGTCTGACAAGTCGCGGCCCCTGATTTTCAGTCAAAGCTTTGTTCTGCTCAAATGTCGCCATGTAATCGCTTCACGAGGCTACGTTCACACAGTGTCTCTTAGGGCTTATTCACGCGGGCGTGTTTGCGAGCGCAATACGCAGAGAATAGAATCCGATGTTATCAATGGTTTCCTTCTCACTGTTCTTTTTTGCGCGCACGCAAAAACACTGTATGCTCTATTTTGTGCACATTTACGCTCCAAGGGTCCCCATAGGGTACACAAATGCGCACATATGTACTCAGGGGTAAGCACAACGTGATATCTCCTATTGAATTCAATGGGAGGTCACTTGCGTTCTTTTGACACACGTGAAACACGCGCCTGAGTATCGCAATTTCACTTAATTGATGTAGGGCGTTTTTTAATTAAAAAACCGCCTCATATTGCTGTGAGAAATGCAGATTGGTAGACGCTATATCTCACTCGTCCGTGTGAAGTGCAGCTTCACTCATCATCACCATAGCATCTTCAGGGTGGGCTAAGGACCACGCTCTAAGGGCTCCTTCACACTGGCGGGAAAATCGGGCGAGATTTGTGCATTGCGAGATGCACAAATCTCTCACAAATATGAACCCTATTCCTTTGAATGGGTTCTTTGACATTAGCGATGATTTCCTGCATGGCACTGTGTTGCGATGCGATGCAGGAAACACATTGCAGCATGTCCTTTCTTTTTGCGCTATCGCCCATTGTGTGCAATGGGGCTGGCGGCAGCAGCATCGGCCCTACTGAAAACAATGGGAGAACAGTGGGATCACCTGCTGTGGCTGTGACAGCCATGGCGGAGATGAAGGGAACCCCCGCAGGGATAAGAAGCTGTTTCCATGTGAAAGCGCCTCGCATCCAGAGGTTTTCAAAAGGATTGCGAGGGCGATATCACCCTCGCCAGTGTGCAGGAGCCCCTATGAAAGCTGTCTTTGTTAACCATAGTAACCAATCACAGCGCAGCTTTCATTTCTTATACTCTTGAGGTAAAATGAAAGCTGCAGTGTAAATGGTTGCTATGGCAACAAAGACTTGCTATTAGGGTATATTCACATGTTGCAGAATTTGGTACAGATTCGTGCCTCAATGTGGAATCTGTTTTTGTGCTTCACACTTTTAATTGAAGGGGTGAATTCTGCTGTGGATCGACACCAAAATCCACACTGGATTTTGCTGCAGTTTTTGGCTCACATTGGTGCAGATTTTTACGCAATTTTTGACGCATATTGGTGGCGATTTTTACGCAGTTTTTGGTGCATATTGGTGCAGATTTTTACGCAATTTGTGACTCATATTGGTGCAGATTTTTACGCAGTTTTTGGCATGGAATTTGACACAGATTTTGGTGCAGATTTTCCACTGTGGAAAATCCATACTAATTCTGCTACATGTACATATCCTTAGACAACTGTCATAAAACAGTAAATATTATTCCTAATTCCACTGAATAGTTTTATACACAAGTAGATTTTAGGGCTAAAACAGACTAATGCATTTGCGCAGCATTCTACCAGTGTTTATGATGCTGGCTCTGCAGGCAGAGACCGTGTATGGGCAGCGAGTATACAACTCATGCCCGCGTATCTCACGCCCGTGCTCATCCGCAGTGTGACTCTGTCTTTTAGCTTCTTTAACCCCTTCATGACATAGCCTATTTTGAGCTTAAGGACGCAACAATTTTTGGCGGATTTTCTTCTCCGTTTATCAAAAGTCATAACTTTTTTATTTTTCCGTCGACGCGGCCGTATGAGGGCTTGTTTTTTGCGTGGCGAACTGTAGTTTTTATCAGTGCCACTTTTCGGTACATAGACTATATTGTAAAACTTTTTTTTTTTTTTTTTAATGATAGCAGGGAGAGAAAACGCATCAATTCTGCCATAGATTTTTTTTTTTTTTTTTACAGTGTTAATCATGCAGCATAAATGAGACATTCCATTTTTTCTGCGGGTCGGTACGGTTACAACGATACCAAAATTCTTACATTTTTTTTAGGTTTTCCCACTTTTCTGCAATAAAAACCCTTTTTCTTGGAAATCTTTTTTTTTCTAAATCGCTGCATTCAAAGTCCTGTAACTTTTTTATTTTTTGATGTACGGAGCTCTATGAGGGCTTATTTTTTGCGAGACAAGCTGTAAATTTTATTGGTACCATTTTGGGGTACATATGGCTTTTTTTATCACTTTTATTGCGTTTTTAGTGAGGCCAACTGCTAAGACTTAGCATTTTGCCTCAGTTTTTTAGTGTTTTTTTTAGCGTTTTTTTCCGTGCACAGTCAAAAGCATGTGCAACTTATTGTACGCGTCGTTACGGACGTGACAATACCAAATATGTGGGATTTTATTTATTTTTTACCTTTTTTTAATGTAATCTGAGAAAAAGCATAAAAAAATGTGTTTTTTTACTCTTTTTTTTACATTTTTTTAATTCATTTTTTTAATCTTTGTTTTTTTTACACTGTTTGTGTCCCTCTGAGGGACTTTAATCACTGCCCTGATGATCGCTGTTATAAGGCATGGCAGAGCTACTGCTCTCCCATGCCTTATCGCTTATACAGCGATCCTAGGCATAGGCAATACAGGACGCCAGTGTCTGGCGTCCTGTTGCCATGGTGACAGGCCGGGCTCTCGCGATGACATCGCGAGTTCCGGCCGGAGACACAGAGGGAGCCGCGCTCCCTCTGTGAACTCTTTCCCTGCCGCGATCTACTTAGATCGCGGCAGAGAAGGGGTTAACAGCGGGGGCGCAACTCCGATGCCCCCCTGCTGTTGCAGCGGGACGCCGGCTGTGACTGACAGCCGACTCTGGCTGCGGGATAGCACGAAATCATATGTGATCCCGTGCTATCTCCAGGACGTAAGTTTACGCCCTGTTGCGGGAAGTACCAGGCTGCCAGGACGTAAACTTACGCCCTGCAGCGGGAAGGGGTTAAATTCCCCGCTCTGTCTCATAGCGGGGTTGCCTATGAATCACGCACCATTAACACTGTTTTGCCTATGGACAGAGTTTCATACGCTGCCCATACAAAAGTATAGAGCTCACACAGCTGAGAAATAGAACATGCTGCGATTTGTTTCTCGCGCATATTAGCACGCAGCCTTTACACGCTCATGTGAATGGATCAATGAGTCCATTTACTTTCCTTGACTCTTTTCACCACGCGTAATACGCAATTAAAAAGTGCCCACGGGCATGAGGCCTAATACATTTTTGCTTCTACTAGTCCCATGTCAGTTATAGTGAACGAAATCCAAATTCAGCCCGAGAAAAAGAATCTCTGGATTTTGAGGGTGTCCTGGGGATTTTCAAATCTGTAGCATTCCCTATCTGTGGCAATCCCTATCTGTGGCATTCCCTATCTGTTGCGGATTGCATACACATTTTTTGCAGACTTCATCCATTACGTTTCAATAGAACAATCTGCAGATCTAAAACTCAAGCACTATGGATATTTTCCATAAATTGACATCAAGCTTATACAGACTCCTGAATTCCAACCCTGACTGCTTATGCAGAGGAAGTATCGAAATATACGCAAGAAGGAAAATTTGCCATTCAGGAGTCTGGAAAAGCTGGGTGACAAAAATAACTTAAAAGTACAAACAACTCAAGACCTTATCTTTATTGGGGATGTTTGCCAACTTAATCATGCCAATTATCTCCTGTATCTGTGCTATCATGTGGCTACATAATCCAGTTCTATATAAAACATCCTTGGAATGTAGCCAGAGACTTAACTTGTAGCTCCTGGGGCCTGGTGGAAAATACCATTTAGGGTACGTTCACACTTTGCAGATAATGGTGTGGATCTGCACCAAGACCAGATAAAAATCCACACCCTTTGGTGCTGATTTTCATGTGTTTTTTGATGCGGATCCACAGCAGATTTCACTCATTCAATTGAAGGGGTAAATTCTGCTTTGGATCCGTGTCAAAATCCGTACCAATGGTGTAAATTTTGACACAGCTCTTGGCTCAGAAACTGATGCAGAATTAATGCGGATTTTCCGCTGCGGAAAATCGGCATTAATTCCATCATGTGTGCACATACCCTAAAACTATTACTGTCCTCTTATGCTGCAAACGTGTCATTGGGCCCGCTCAGGCACCCCAAGCACAACTGTAACCTTTGCAGCCCCTATAATGGCTCACTCATATATTACACTTCCCTATACTATATGAAATTGCTTAGGTATTTAATTCAGGTCTATATAAAAAAAAAAGGTTTATGATCAGAGGTGCAAATTTAAGCTCCTGGGCGCTGGTGCAAAATCTGTAGTCCATCAGCTATCAAATACTATTTTCAGTACTGCCATCGTCTTATGTGAAAGAGGCACCATTAGGTTCCTTCAGAAGCCTAATTGTTGTGATTTAATTACCCATCATATCCAGTTATTTACACAATTCTGTTCTTCTCGCCCACTAACATCCTAGCGTTAATATGTTAAAGCTGCCACCAGTAAGGTTTATTTTAGAAAAGACAGCTGCGTTTCTGATTGACAGAACAACTTGTTGGAGGCAGCAGGGCAATGTTAGGAGATGGCGATCTGGGCTTGACACGTCAGACCTTTTATAGCGAAGCACCTGTCTGCCATATACTGCAGCTTAAGAGAGGATCAGCTTCCCTGAAATAGCACTTCACAACTGCTCCTAATACCATCTGACCCTTTGAACCAATCGTTAAATTTGCCATTTCACTATGACACCAAGGCCAGATCACTATTAGGCCTCATTCACGCAAGTGATTTAACGCAATAGAATGTCGTCTGAAAATTGTGACGAGGTGAAGCATTGGATTCCAATACCTTCATTCACATGAGCAATTTTCATTCACGTGAAAAAATCGTGTCGTCAAAACGAAAATGGTCACCGATTTTTCATTCTGCGTCAAAAGATGGGTCTTAACCTATCTTTTGGCGAAAAACACTGGAAGCTCCCACAGACTCCCATACAGCGAATGTAAAAGATTGAACGATTTTGAATGATTTCTCGGTTGAACAAGCTAATGATGTATCTGCCTGTATAAACAGAGTGCACGAGCAAACGAGCTAACGATGACATCATTCACTTGTTCAAATGATAAATCGGCTCATCTAATAAGGCCCTTCGTAAATATATAACCATGAAATTCATTTATGGCACTATGGAAGCTAACCAGGACTAGAAGCAGTCTTTCAGAAGTTTTGTATAAATCCCCCCAAGTTCTCCACAACTATAACAAAACACATGTATGTTAAATTGTGCTGATCTCAAGGACTGCAATGGGAGTTATTTAATCACACGTTCTATGCATCCATAGAAATCTACACATATGTAAAGTATATTCATCCAGTCCATATGAATAGGTATATGCTATTTACTATGATCCCTTTTTAGTCTTGGCTTAAAGTGGTCACACAAGTTCAGAAAAAACATAACGGCCTAATTTCCGATACCGCATCACCCTTGTTCATGAGCTGTGTCCGGTATTGTAGGTCAACCTTATTCAATGCAATAGGGCTGAACTACAATAATAGACATTGACTACAGATAAGAGTCACACTGCTTCTGAAAAAAAGAATGACCATATTTTTTCCAAACCTCACAGAAACCTATTAAACAGTTTCTCTTAATAAAAATGACAACCAAAAAATGCACATTGAGGGCTTATTCACGCATCCATATATTGTCCAGGTTTTCACATCCGGCCTATATACAGTGTCCCTTTTTGCAGGGGGAGGAGGCAGGCCAGGCTGGGAGCAGTGCACTGAGCTCCCGACCCCTCTCCGTCCCTTGCACTATTTGCAATGTGAGGGGCGGAACTTAGCTCCGCCCCTGTCCCGCCCCTCCCATTGCAAACAGGGGCGAGGGGCGGAGAGAAGGCGGGAGCTCAGTGCCCGCCTCCTCCCCCCCCTGCAGAAAAGGACACTGTATATCGGCTGGGCGTGAAACCCGGCCGATATACGTACGTGTGAATAAGCCCTGAATCATTAAATATCCATTTACATACAATAAAAGATAGAAAAAAAATTATATCAATCACAATTACTACTTTTCACGCAATAAAAAAACATCTTAACTTTATAGACACATTATAAATTGTTTAGCCCTTTAACTCAGATAATACTATATTCTAAATCATGAAAATATCAACTGCTGGTATTCACAATGAATTGTAATATACATTGTTGACTAAGCAATGTGAACTTTTATGGAAGAAATCTCAAATTTTTTCAATTAGGCTATCTTCCTGATTACATACATTTATATACAGTATATCTTGATGCAAACCCATTACCCTATCTACTGTACGATGCAATAGTATGCACCTTATAACTGCACAGCAATTAGTTAAAATATATATATTCAGATTATTTCATATAAAACTATTTGCTTACCACTAATGTGAGCCTCAAAGGTTGCGGCACTACCCTCCAGTGCCACAACACTTTGTACCGGCTGTAAAAACGTCGGCGCTTGCGCAGCCATGTTTATAGGCACTCTGTAAATAAAAAGAGAAATGAATTTTAAAAAAATGTCAATAATAAAATAATTAATTAATATAAACAAAAACAAATAAAAATAAAGCTAAAAATGGACCTCTATAAATATTTCCACAATACGTGTTTTAATGATTACTAAAGCTATCAAATCAACATCTTCTCTTTATAAATATATTGGATAACAGTTTAATCAGCAGTAAGAACTTGCTTTAATATGTTTTCATTTTTATATGCAAATTAGGGAGATAAATATGTGATATAATAACCTAAATACTGATAAATGGGTTAAAGCAGGGGGTAGAGTTCAATGTAATTGTCAGAATAAATTGCCTTTAGAGCCATCAAATGTCGATTAATAGTCCTTTTAGGTCCTTCATCTTTTTCTTGCAGTATGGAGTAGTCGTAATTAATGAATCAGAAATGTTACTCAGAATTGAGAAATGCATCTAATTATCTAAATAAAATGTTTTTGAAAAAAATAATCGAAATAATATATACCAAGAAAAAAAAATAGATCTATTCTTGAAGTACTGGATATTTTAAAAATAAGAATAATCAAGAGATCCCAAAAGGGCATGTGCTAAATTTAGCAAAGGGGGCCATGATTGACAGGGGACAAGTGGTCACTGCAGGGATGTTACAGATATGGGAGCAGATGATTCCCTTAAAAAGTCATGAGAGCCCAGCTGATTCCTTCAGCATCTTATCAGAGTTATTTCTGGCACATGACGGCCTGTGAGTAATACTTTAGAACCTTTACCTTCCAAAAGCCAAAAGTTACAAAAGGAGACTTTTATTCTAGTTATCTTTACTTTGAAAGTGCAAATATCAACACAATATAGTTTACATACTGATACACGTTGTATTACACCTAGGCAACCTCTACAAAGACAGACAGATACGATGAATATAAGGTTCTAGTTATACACATATGTTAATATTAAAGTAATGTTATAGTCATAGTCAGGTTTAGTGTTAGAGCTACATATGTTATGTAGTGCAAAATGCACGAAACTACCGGTATTTTAATGAAAAAGTTAAGTAGTCCGGCTAATAAAATAAATTGACTACTGACCTGATATCTTCAGAGTGCCTACAAGGGCTCGGACGGAGCCCAAGTGTTGGAAAACGACGCCTTTATCCCCAAAAATAATATTAGACAATCCCAGTGTGTAAATGGTGGGCCTCTATGCCTAGAAAACAAAACTACACAGGGGTTAGCTGTGTGTAGTTTTGTTTTTCTATGCAATCCCTACACCCGAGGCAAGGCTGGGGATGCACGAACTGCTCAGAAGTGCTAACTTGGTGCTTTTACCTTATATACCCCAGATCTGCTGACAGACCTGCATCATCACTTCATGGGCCTAGCCTGTTTTTTACTGGATGCTGGGAGAGGGTTGTCTACTCCATGTAATGTCACACCTGTCTCCATGACTGCTGCTGCTAAATTTGTCACTCTTAAATTTGTCTCCACTGAGAAAACTTAACATGTGCTCCATGGGGGAAGTGAGTCTGACTAGACCCTGTCTCCTTATACTAGAAGATAGAAATAAAATAAGAACATCAAACAAGGAGAACTATAGCTCTTCAGGTGATAAATAAAATATTTGTCTTATGTTTACACAATAGCAGTTTATTTCATTTTAGCTAAAAGTTTAATATATATATGTATGTATATATATATATATATATATATATATATATATATATCCATACACACAAATCTACAGTATGTATATGTATATATATACATATATATATATATATATATATATACTGTATATATTGTAGATTTGTACATATATATATATATATATATATATATACATATATACACTCTTTGTAAAAAAAGTTGAAGGAGTTGACGCGTTGCTGCAAAACTCAGCATGCAGTTATATATCAGGCAGATATGCAGATGATTAGAGTTGTGGCGTGATTAGATGAACGCTCTTGCCACCTGAAGCCCTACACGTGGTTCTACCCTTGGCCTATAAAAAGGCTCTCAGAGGCTACTTGTGTGTAGCAGACCCCTTTTTTTACTTGTGTAGACCATGTTGACCACTAGACATGCCTCTACAATTTAATTGAATAGATTCCACCCAGTTAAGAGTTTGAGAGGTGTTGCATGTATTGGAATGTGAGTAGCTGGATTGTCATATTGACGAATTGCCCGCCACCTGGGACCAGTGAATGTGTGAGGGCATACACACAAGGCAATCAGGCTCAGGACACCCTTGACATACCACCAGCAAAGAGTATCATCTGATCCACCAAGCATCTCCAACTATTTCAATGAGCGCCATTCAGAGACAGGTAGCACCATCCTTACAGGCTCCTGTGTCTGTTGGACCCATATCCAGGTGCTTGGCTGAAGAACATTTGGTTTCATGGTGCCCATTATGTATACTGCCTTTGACACACAGCCGTTACCTCTGTTTGCTTTTGGTGTCGTGAACGATTTAACAAGACTGCTATGGAATGGAATTGGGTCATCTGCAGTGATGAATCCAACTTTAGTTTGGGCACTGATGACTGCCATGTTCATGTCTGGGGACCTTGGAGTGAGCACCTTGCCTTTGCTGTGGAGCAGCACACACTCCCCACACTGCTGCTGTGATGGTTTGGGGGAGAAATCACATAAGACAGTCTGTCACCCCTTTAAATAGTGCTATGAGGACAATGACAGCTCAGCGATATGTTCAGGACGTCCTGCAGCCCTATGTGTGCCTCTCATGGAGGATTCCAAGAGGCATTTTCCAGCAGGATAATGCTCAGCTGCAAACAGCAAGGGGTCACAGAAATGCCTCCACAACATTGCTACACTTCCGTGGCTGCCCGGTTGCCAGATTTATCATCAATAGAACATGTATGGGACCATCTGAAACGACGGCCTACGAGTTTGCACGATGCAGCAGCTCAGTTATAGAAAATGTGGATCAATGTGCTGCAGCATACCATACTGTCTCCATGCCCTCTTGTATCACATCTTGCATCCAAGCTAGAGGTAGTTCAACAGGTTACTAGAGCCTCCATGCCCACTCGTATCACATCTTGTATCCAAGCTAGAGGCGGCGCAACAGGGTACTAGAGCCTCCATGCCTGCCCGTATCACATCTTGCATCCAAGCTAGAGGTGGTTCAACAGGGTACTAGAGCCTCCATGCCCGCCTGTATCACATCTTGTATCCAAGCTAGAGGTGGTTCAACAGGGTACTAGAGCCTCCATGCCTGCCCGTATCACATCTTGCATCCAAGCTAGAGGTGGTTCAACAGGGTACTAGAGCCTCCATGCCTGCCCGTATCACATCTTGTATCCAAGCTAGAGGCAGTACAACAGGGTACTAGAGCCTCCATGCCTGCCTGTATCACATCTTGTATCCAAGCTAGAGGCGGTACAACAGGGTACTAGAGCCTCCATCCCTGCCTGTATCACATCTTGTATCCAAGCTAGAGGCGGTACAACAGGGTACTAGAGCCTCCATCCCTGCCTGTATCACATCTTGTATCCAAGCTAGAGGCAGTACAACAGGGTACTAGAGCCTCTATGCCTGCCCGTATCACATCCTGTATCCAAGCTAGAGGTGGTACAACAGGGTACTAGAGCCTCCCTTCAAGTGTTCAGTTTAATGCAATAAATTATCCCTTTGCTCTGATATTGTAATCACTTATTTGTCAACATTATAATCACACATAGAAAGTTTTATTTGATTCTGACAACTCCTTCTAAGTGTTTGATTTTTTTATGAGTGTATTGTAGATATACACACACACAGTATATATTTTTTGTAGCATCTATAAATATTAATAACAAAGACTTTCATTCATGCTTCCATTTTAGAAATAAATTATTCCTCCACTCCAGTAGCTATGAATATTGTACATTTACTACACTTTTAAATGCATCAATAGTTAATCAACGGGGACCTACCGCTCAGGATCCCCAGAGATCACCCGATCTCTGGACCCACTGTCAGTACAGCAGAGCCGGACGTAGTCATCTGGATCGGAGGCAGATGTGTCATAAAGGGCTTCACTCCTATTGAAATCAATGGTAGCTAAAATCTCCTATTAAACTTCCAGTACTTTTGCCTCCAACATTGGGGTGGGATGCGGAAGTGTAAAAGGAGGCAGCCCTCCCACTGAATTCAGTAGGAGTGAAACCTTCTATAATGCTTCCGCCACCGGCAGCAATGACAGAGTCCAGGCGCACTACACTGATAGTGGGCTGGACAACCAGCTGATCACCGGAAATCCTAAGTGGCGGGTCACCTGCGATTACCTATTGATGATCTATCAAAACAAAATATAACAAAATATTCTTTCTGTGGGGTCAAAAAGTTCAAAACATTTTTGATTCTTTAGACCTGATATATTTTTAATGAGGGAAGAAAAATGATAAGTAATGACAGGATAGGTGATAAATGATTACTTGCAGAGGCCCCTAGGGATCACAAGACCGATAGGTCACCCTTAGTAAAGGCAGCAATGGTGCATATGCATGACCACAGCTCCATTTTTTTAAATGGACTGACATCTCTGTCAGTCCAAGGATATTGTGCAGCTTTCTCCATAGACAGCAAATGGAGAGGTGGTCACACGTGTACACCGCTACTCCATTCATGAAGGGGGACTCTAGTTGCCATGTGATTGCTGGCGTCCCATTGATAGGATCCCCAGCGATCAATCGTTTATCAACCACCTTTTGGATAGGTGATAAATTATTTTGCTAAGATGACTTCTTTAAAGAGGACCTATCATGTCTTTAGGACAGCAGGGATGGTTGCACAGCTTTTCAGCATCAGCCCCATTGACTCTATTTTAGCTTTTTTTTTGTCTGTGCTCCCCCCAATTTCCTGCAACGACCTCTGTTACATTTAGTACCAATACTTTCAATGTGTCAAGTGGGCAGTCTCCACTGCTCACTATTAATGAAATCTAATGTTATCCATTGACAGTAAGTAGTGGACACCACTCAATTGACAGTTCCTAGAGTTGAATCTAATGTAGGCCAGTGCAGGAAAATCAGGAGTATAGAAAAAAGCTGCAATAGAGTCAGCATGGCTGTAGCTGCAAAGCCATACAGCCTGCTCTGCTGATCTGAGGCATATTAGAATTACAGTTTGTTGTGTTGTTTAACCCCTTCATGATGCGGCCCCCTTTTTTTTCCATTTTCGTTTTTTCCTCCCCGCTTTAAAAAAATCATAACTCCTTTATTTATCCATCGACGTCACTGTATGAGGGCTTGTTTTTTGCGGGACGAGTTGTGTTTTCAATGGTGCTATTTAATGTACCATATAATGTACTAAAAAACTTTAAAAAATTATAAGTGGAGTAAAATAAAAAAAACAAACGACATTCCGCCTTCTTTCGATGCGTCTTGTATGTGTTGTTTCTACGGCGCACAAACTGCAACAAAAACGACATGATAACTTTATTCTATGGGTCGGTATGATTACTACAATATCAAACTTTTTTTTACTATACTACTCTTTAGTTTACTAAACTACTGTATGGTTGTTTTTTTTTACTATACTATTCTTTTTTTCAAAGACATTAAATTTTTTTCAATTATTTTCTGCCGTCATCTTGTGCGCACAATAACTTTTTTATTTTTCCGTCGACGTAGTTGAGCGAGGGCTTATTTTTTGCGGGATGTCCTGTAGTTTCCGATAGTATCAATTTGGGATACATACGACTTTTTGATCGCTTTTTATAGTGTTTTTTCTGGGAGACAGGGTAACTGAAAAAGTGCATTTCTGGCGTTCTTTATTTTTTTTTCGACGTTCGTTGTGCGGGAAAAATAATGCACTACTTTGATAGATCGGACTTTTATGGACGCGGCGATACCAAACATGTATTTTTATTTTATGATTTAGATTTTTTAATAATGTATAAGGCAAAAGGGGGGTGATTTAAACTTTTATAACTTTTTTTTTTTTTTACAATTAGTAAAACTTTATTTTATTTTTTTTACTTTACTTTAAAGTCCCCCTGGGGGACTACAACCAGCGATGCTGTGATCGCTTTTGCAGTATGACGTAATGCTATAGCATTACGTCATATTGCCATTTGACAGGCAGTCTGTCAAGCCACCCAACGGAGATGGCTTGATAGGCAGTCTGCTAAGGCAGCCCTGGGGCCTTTCAAAAGGCCACCGGCTGCCATGACACCTGCACAGCTCCCCCGATCTCACCGTGGGGGATGGGGGGGCATGCGGGACCCTCGAACATTGTTCGGGAGATTTAAATGCCGCTGTCAGAATTGACAGCGGCATTTCAAGGGTTAATAGTCTTGATTGGCCGATTTCGGCTATTGCCCGCGGGTGTCAGCTATAGTAAATAGCTGATGCCCACGCTATATGCAGAGAGGTTGCCCCACGACCTCTCTGCATACATACCCCGACGCTCCAGAACGTAAATGTATGTCCTGGAGTGGGAAGTGGTTAAAGTGCAACTGTATTTTTTTTTTTTTTTAATTGTACGGAATAGGTGTTTTTCTAAGTTTTTTTTGTAATGTTTTACTGCATTAGCCTATTCTGTCCATTTTTCCTTCAAACCCCTATCAAAATACTAACAACCACCTGTCTGTGAGTGACTGTGTGACTTACATGTGATGATGTCACCGTCAAGTGATCAGTCACCGGGGCTCTGAGCTCTGCCCCTGATCATATGATGGTGACATCATCACAGGTCCTAAAACATGCAGAGCCTGATAGCAGCCATATGGTTACAGGACTTGTGAGGATGTCACCATCACATGATCAGGGGCGGGGCTCAAAGCCCTGGTGACTGATCACATGATGGCAACAAGTGATATAGAAGCAACCAAACGGAGCAAATGGTATAGAGATGCAGAAGACTACAAGAACAATAAGGTTTATAATTGGCATCCTGCCCGCAGCAATATTAACAGAGGTCAAAATTTGAGGAGACAACGACGAGGACGTATGGGTGGCTACAAACGCAAGGGTGACTTTGGTTTCACATCGGTTGGATCTGACTCAACAGACAAATCATCCAGATACGGGAATGAAGATATGCCTAATACAGCACGTTTTTTAGATCATCGTCCCCCGCTCAAAGCGCGAGGCCATTCCCGCAACCGACAAGAACCCGCAGAGTAGGCCGCAAACACTGTCGGTCAAGGAAAAGACGGTATACAAACTCGAGCAGTGTCCAAGCGAGCCCCTCAACCACCGACGCCGCATTAGTGGTAAATATTTCATCTACTGTATTATCTGATACTGAAATTTCAGTTCTTTCAAAAGGTTTATCTTTCTGTCCAAAACCCACAGTGAATTAGTTTAACCTTGATGTTGATATAGATGCCTTCATTAGGAGACTGAGATTGAAAATGTATTTTTCATGTACTTCGGGCGTTGAAGGACAGGGGGGTACGCGGACGGGCCCCTGTGTGGCTTTTTCCTCCAGGGAGCTGGGTTTGCGCCCCCCCAGTCGCTTTCAACCTCCCTCTGACCATACGGTGGAAACTTTTGCTAAATTCGTAAAGCAGGATATTAGCCGGTTAAGATCTAGCCAACTACATAAGATCTGTAGGGCCAATGTAAATAGAAATGAGCTAATTGCTATAAAGAATTTGCGTTCAAATAAATCCCTGATAATTAAGCCGGCGGACAAGGGAGGAGCCGTGGTTGTCTTGGATAGAAACAAATACATTGAGGAAATTCGTCGTCAATTGGACGACACTGATACATACGAACCTTTGAGTCATGACCCCACCCTCCGATTCCAGATACAACTACGGATCATGATCAATGATGCGATTAATGATTGCATCATTGACCAACAACTTGCGGATTTTTTGCTAGTCCTTTATCCTATTACACCTACGATATACACTCTGCCTAAAATCCATAAGGATTTGGAAAATCCCCCCGGTAGACCTATTATCTCCGGGAGGGATTCGCTTTTTAGCAACATAGCCCGTTTTCTGGATCAAATCTTAAGGGATTTTGCTGTAAACGCACAATCATATATTCGTGACACTAGCGATTTTTTGAATAAGATCAAGACAATTACGACTAATGAGAAAACAATTCTAGTGACCTTGGACGTGGTTTCATTATACACCATTATTGCACATAATAAAGGGTTGGAGGCTGTACGAGACCATCTTTGTAATTCTGATTGGGCCAACAAGACAATCCAGTTCGTTTTGTCCCTATTGGAATTTATTCTAACTAATAATTTTTTTCTGTTCGATAACGTTTTTTTCCTGCCAATGCCGCGGAACGGCAATGGGCTCTAACGTGGCCCCGACATACGCCGTTATATTTATGAACTTTATTGAGAAGTCTCGGATATATACCTCCCCATTCTGGCGACATGTACGCGGATGGTGGAGGTATATAGACGACATTTTTATGATTTGGGAGGGCTCAGACATGGAATTAACAAACTTTCATAGTGAATTGAATGAGATCCTCCCAGAACTCAAATTCACAATGGCGTGGTCTTATACCGAACTGCAATTTTTGGACGTATTAATTTCTAAAAAGGATAATCTACTTGACACAGACATCTTTGTCAAAACTACCAATAGAAACTATTTATTGTTATTCAGCAGTTTTCACCCTAAAAGGACATTGGAATCTTTACCATGGAGTCAAATGTTACGACTCAGACGCATTGTAAACGATGATAAAATTGACGTTCGCTTAGACCAGATGTGCTCTAAATTTTTATCCAGAGGTTTTCCTGCTAAACTAGTTGTACCACTGGTAGATAAAGCCAGACAGGTTTCACGTAATGATTTATTACAGGAGAAGGATAGGGCTGCTATTACTACATCCAGGATCCCGTTTGTGTCTACTTATAGTCCTTGTAGCAATTATATAGCAAAAATAATTCGTAGACACTGGCCATTGTTATCGAGAGGCAGTCCTGATATTCCTGAGTTCAAGAACTTTCCCCTTATGGCCTATCGCCGTGATCGGAATTTGAAGGACCAGTTGGTCCAGTCATACTTACCTAACACGACTTCTTTAACACAACGTGTTTTCTTTCCCACTAAAATGGGCAACTTCCCCTGTCTTAATTGCACGTGTTGTGGCAATATGAGCAGGGGCAGCACTTTCAACCACCCCAGGACTGGAAAAACCTATCAGATCAGACATCGGTATTCGTGCAAATCCAACTTTGTGGTATACTTAATATCATGCCCCTGATGGCTTTATTATGTCGGTGAAACAATCCAGGAGATTCGTTCGAGAATCACCAAACACAAAAGTACCATACGCACGGAAAGCGTACAGTTACCCATTCCGAAACACTTCCTACATGCTGGCCACAACATCAGCCAGCTTAAATTTAAGGTTATAGATCATGTCCCTGTCAATATTCGCGGTGGAGACCGCATCAAATCTCTCAAGAAAAAAGAAGCCTTTTGGATACATACTCTCGATACTTTGGCTCCCCGCGGTTTGAATCTTGAGTATAATACATTCTCTTTCCAATAACACTGTAATGTTGCTTGTACTTGATCAGCACCCTAATTGCTGTGTTTTGTATTGCAGGTGGATTTCTGAATATAAAGTGGACCTTGAAGCCTGATTTTTCTACCAATGTTTGACCCTATATAATTTTGATTGGGGGATGTCCCCCTTTCTTTGAGTTTCTCATATATTCATAAATTTTGCGCTACTATATACGTAAATATTCCCTCTATTGGGCCAAATTGTAAAAGAATAAAATAATAAATGGTTTTTTTGAGCATTCAACTTGGAGTGGCTGTGGTTGTGGTATCCCAATATTTTCTTCCTTTGAGAGGCTGTGTCTTATACTTACTCTAAAAGTCTATGGAGTCATTCAATTACCTGGGTAATATCTATATCGAAACCCCAGACATTTTTTAGTCTTTATTTACACACATGATGTGACCATTTAGTTTAAAAACACATGCGGACAGTGCTTTTTACTCTATCAGGATAAAGTGTATTAATACCTCAGATTCCGTTATGGGAACATTTCATTTTCTGATGCAATGTTACTGCACCTTTAAGACAACACTGTTGAATCACAGACGTTATAGATACACTTGTAATCCGTATGTTGGTTATGAATAAAAGCCCCTCCTTTGGTTATTACAGCCACACCGGTATCTTGTTTTTTTGTATGTGCCTATTGCGCGCATGCAATAAGCTCATTGATGATACTATGCAAGGATCTCGGAATTCCCGTTGCGGAGCCTATGTGCTTGCACAGCATTGTGAACTCCGTTCAAAAAAATTTTTTTTCGCTGGCTGACTTACGTCATTGATGATGTGGGAGTCCTGCGAGACTAGCTGTTCTCGCTCATGCGTAGAATATGGGAATACACGGCCGTTTGTTTCAATGGTTGCTGGGTGACCTGCCGATCGCAGATTCACTATATAGTAAGTTTAGATTTATGATATGTGAATAAGCCCCTTTTGTTTACTACCCGTTATTTACTGACATGTGCTGATGGGGATGATTTACTCTCAAGGTCTTTCATTGATTGAAATTCAGTGCTCATGATGGGTCCCACACCTGCTGCATACTTATGTTATCACTTATGTTAATGTCTGTTCACAGTGATTGGTGGGTGTGTATATATATGGCACTCTGTTTTAAGTTGTTGTAGGCTTGACAAAGACCCGCTTTATATAGGGTCGAAACGTCACTATTTTTATGGCTATGAGGTGTTTATAACTGATGCTTATGCATTAAAATCTTTAAGCACCTAACCTGCTGCCTGACCCTGCTTCCATGATGGCAACATCGTCACAGGTTCTGTAAGCATATGGTTGCTGTCCGGCTCTGCTGGTTTAGGACCCGTGACCAACTCCAATCCCTTTCACTATTATATTAGTAAGCAGTACTGTTAGGTTGTTCTGTTGAGATCTGTAGTACTATGGCTACTAGCAGCACAGCCCTACAGGTGGTGAATGATTGGCTAGCTGGGTGTGTGATCTCCTGCTAGCTAATCCCATGGTCTTTGCTCACATATAAACTCAGCTCCTGTCAGTGTCTGTCTGGTGTCCAGGGTGAGCAGTCATGTTACTTGTGGGTTGCAGCTTGCTGTGACTGGTGTCCAGACATTAGGTATGGATAACCCTGTAGGGGGTATATGCAGGGGTGTACCTAAGGGCTCAGGGGCCCAGGTGCAAAAGCTGAGCTCGAGCCCCCCCCCGGGCCTCCACCCTACACCGCCCCCACCGTACCCATATCTAGATCATGCTGCAAAGATAGATAGATATGAGATAGATAGATACATAGATAGATATGAGATGGATACATAGATAGATATGAGATAGATAGATAGATAGATAGATAGATAGATAGATAGATAGATAGATAGACAGATACATAGATAGATATGAGATATGAGATAGATAGATAGATAGATAGATAGATAGATAGATAGATAGACAGATACACACACATACACATATATACACCTACCCTGGGGCCCGGACGACTTCTCCATGTCACAGCAGCAGGAGAGGAGGACACTGCAGCTTCCATTCAGCAGGAAGCAGGGGGGCAGCACATGATCACAGTGCCCTGTCGGCCCATGTGACTTACTCCCTCCTCCTCCACCCTTCTCTTCCGGGCTTCCACTCAGGCTAGCGTTCTGCCTGCAGCGTGATGGGAATCTTGCTGCAGACAGAATGGCCAGCCATTAATGCACTGAATGTGCATATGGGTATGGCGGAGGGCGGCCTTGGGGCCCCCTGAGCGCAGGGGCCGGGTCGCTACAGCGACCCCAGAAACCCCTGACGCTATGCCTATGGGTATATGGTGTAAACAAGGTCAAGTTCTGTATGTCTGAGCAGGTGGCTAGACATGAGGAGTGAATTGTCATGTTCAATGTGGTTGGGTGTCTAGCATGCTAACCCTCGTGTGTTGCGGTGTGTACGGTGTTTGGTGCTGCTGGACTCTGGGTTAGTGTAGGGACTAGCGGTATAGTCAGGAGCCATGAAGTGTCCTGCTAGCTTCCACGTTTTGATCAAAATGTCAACTAATACCTGGTATTTATATATAGCTTATCATCTGTTACTAGTGGTTGCATTTTGCCTGCTGTATGCTGTGTTTCTGGCTCTGTGTGTCCTGTTGTTCTGTCCCTGTCATGTTGCATATGTATGTATTCTGTTCTGGTGCGTGGTTCCTAGGATTAGCAAGGGCCCAGATCCGAAGACTGCTGGGCCGCCCTTTATTCGGGTGATGTCCCCGCTTGGGTAGGGCCATTTCATCCTCCCTGTAGCACAGGACCAGTTGCCTAAAACCCCGTGTGTATTTGTATACTTTTTGGTCACGATCGTGTGGGCCCCGTGCTTAGTTTGCCCACATGATCGTAACAGGTACCAACCAGTACTGCTATACAGCTAGGTGAAGACTTTGTTAGGAGGTTGCTAGCGAAATCAGTATTCACCTAACAGCATAGCAGAAAAGGGCTCTCAGTGCATCGAGTGGTGACATGCAGTACTGTACACCTGATACACTGAGAGCCCTGACAGTGTATTGGGTCTGGCAAAGAGTGGGCACACTGTGAAGGAGAGTAGCTGTCAGCATTGAACGGCTTCTTCATACACAGCACGCTGCTAAGAGAAAGAACAGCAGTGGCAGAAAAGTTATACTAATCACCAGCGCTGGGGACAGATTTGGGGCACATAAGGAATTATTATGTTTGTAATACTCAATAAAATGTACAAAGCAGCTTTTATTAATAAAGTGTTCAATGAAAGCAATTGTGTCTGCAGCTGCACTATAGAGAACAGTGCAGGCACAGCTGGGACGCCCTCTTCTACTATGCTGCTAGTTGAGTATGGATTTCCCTGAGAGTTTCCTAGCAACATATTCACCTAGCTGCATAGCAGAAAAGGGGTTTTGAAAGAAAAATGTACAGAATAGGCTAATTAAACATATTGCAAAAATGCTTAGAATCAACTATTCTGTCCATTTAAAAAAAAAAAAATTAAATGATTGTTACACTTTGATTACAAAATTGTATCTGTACCTTTGTGACACATTTAAGAGTTCATAGGTAATACAACACTAATAAAGGAGAAGGAAACCAAATTTATGGTCACATTTTTCTCTAACAGTAGATGGGAAGAGAGTTTAAAGAAGTACTGGCAGTCTAGGATAGTTTCCTTTCACTGACACAAAAAACATACTAATATGCAATTTTTGTGCAATTGGAAATTAAAAATTTAGACTCACTGATAAGAATGGCGCTGTATGTAAAACAAATAAGATGGCAATTTGCTGAGTGGTATTAGCCAGCACAAACAAGAAGGCCCCATTTTTATCTTTATTTTGTGTGCACATCCTGTGTGTGAGCCCTAAGGCTTCATTCACACTGGCATATATCGGCCACGTTTTCATGGCTGGCCGATATACGCCACCCATCTGATGCATTCCGGTCAGGTGCTTTTACGCTGGCCAGAAAAGATAGTTCTGGAACTACCTTTTCTGACAGCAATATGGCCGCTGCTATAGACTCCTATAGGAGCCTATGACAGCTGCCGGAGAAGGGAGATGGGAGGGAGTTTAGCAGCGTGACTACAAAACTTTCTCCCTCTTCCCTCCCCCCTCTCCACCCCTTGCTGGCTGTCTGCAATAGGAGGGGCAGGACTGGGTGGGAGCTGGTGTGCTAAAGTTCTGCCCCCTCTCCTTGCCGGCAGCTCCCATAGGCTGGAGCAGAGCGGAGGAGGGACTAGCTCTGCTAAGGTCTCGGCACCTCCCCTTGTCATAAGCAGGCAAGGAGCGAAGAGAGGGTGGCATTCCAAGGCCTCGGGCGGGGGGGTGGGAGTTTAGCCTCGGCCATATGAATGGACGTTTAAACGCCTGTTTTTGCGGTTTTCAGCTGTGCGGTTTTTGCGGTTTTCAGCCCATGTGAAAGAGCCCTTAGACTGTTGTCCGTTTATTTCATGGACTGCAATCAGACGCATTAAAGCCAATTAAGCTACTTACGTGAACCCTTTTTCACATGGACCAATAGTCCTAGTGAAAAAACTTGCAGCCATATCCTATTCTGGTCAGATTCACTGCCCACAGGT